>NC_062219.1:116437659-116665159 GCF_902686445.1 Sciurus carolinensis | reverse complement strand
GTTAGGGAACACACATTTTCATTGGAACTTAGTTGCATTTACCTGGAACAAGTGGAGGCACATTGTCCATATGTTTTCAGCCCAGCAGTTGCCCCTGAGGTCCTGCCCCAGAGTCTTGTGCCTGCACAACTGTCATTAGGGGTATCTGGTTTCCCCACTGTCCATTTTATGCCTAAATTAATTAATATGGAATCAGGTTATTAAACCTTTGTTTTAATAAGTAGGTGTTTGGGCTGTCCTTTTGGTCTTAGACTATTTATTTCTGAGGCCTGTGCCTTTAGCTTCAGTTAGTCCCTCCTATTATTTCTTTATCACTTTCCTCCTGTGCTGCCTTAGGCTAGGCCCCTATCTCATGCCTGCTCTAGTAATCCAGATTGAAAATTGATAATATCTCTTATCATATTTTCTCTCTGAAATTCCCATTACGGATTCCTGCCAAATCAGTCAGTCTTTTTTTTTTTTTTTTTTTTTGTCCTGCTTTTACTGGCTGGGTCTAAATCCCCCGTTCTCCAAAGCCCACTGTAATCTGGATGCACAGTACTTGCCTGTCTGATATATTCTTCCAGGTGTGAATTTGCTGCTCCCTTTAAGCCACTCTCCATTGCTTTCTGTACATGCCCGAGTCCTTTCTATGCCCCTTTCCCACTCTCCTGATCCTGCTTGCCTTTCTTCTCATAGGACCTTCTTTTCTCTGACCCTCCCTTAGATCACCTCGTATATTCTCTTTCTCCATACCCTTCCTGAGTGTTCCAACCCACATCCATCACTGTTCTCCGGACTCCTGTGTCATTTAAAGTTTGCATCATAAATACAGCATTTGACTGTTTTTTCTATTTCCCTCTAATTGTTTAATATACTTACAGTCAGCCCTCCACATCTGTGGTTCTGCACCTTGGTGTTGTTGTGTTTTATTTTGTGATGCTGGGGGTCGAACCCAGGGCCTTGCACTTGCTAAGCATGTACTCTACCACTGAGTGATGCCCCAGTCTGGGTTCTGCGCCTTGGGTTCAAAAATTATATCTCTACTAAACATGTAGAGACTTTTTCCTTGTCATTATTCCCTAAACCATTAGTGTAACAACTATTTACATAGTATTGACACTCTATTGGGTATTATAAATAGCCTATGCCTTTACTCCATGTACAAATGCCTTTACTCCATGTACAAACAGAGAAACAACATGTATCCCATTTGTTTACAATAAAAAAAATAGTCTAGAGATGATTTCAAGTCTATGGGAGAGTGTGGGTAGGTTATGTGCAAAGTCTACACTATTTTATAAAAGAGACTTGAGCATCTGTGGATTTTGGTGTCCTTGGGGGTCCTAAGATACCAAAGGACAATCATAAGTACTGCTTCTCTAACAAAATAATGTAAACTCACAATTAGTGACTACATCTGTTTCTCATAGTTCTTATCCTGGTGGTCTGTACTTTTATAATTCCTTAAAAATTAAAACAATAGCTGAAAATTATAGAAAGATAAGAAAATATCTACAATTAGAAGAAAAATAAATACTCTCCACAATCTTACTTGGTTAGAGAAAGCACTGTTAACTCCTTGATGAATATTCCTCTGTAACTGCTTTGGCACATACCCAAATTTTATAAAAATGGCATCCAACTGTATGTATTGTCTAGAGTGGCTTTTAAAATTTGATAACATTGTCTTCTCCATGCCAATATATACACTTCTACAATTAAATTTTTTAATAGTTGCATTGTATTTCATGAGACTGATATTGCTGTAATTTTCAAAACAGATCTTCTGTTACAATTTAGTTGTTTACAAGTTTTGCTCCTTGAAACGATGCCTCAATGAATATTCATTGGAGCTAAATCTATGTGGATTAGGAAGACATTTTAGGAAGAAACCTCACAGGGGAAATTGCAAGATCAAGGGTAGACATATTTTTAATCATTATTTTTGTTACCTACACAAGTGATTATTTATCAGTTTATTAAAATTTTCGCTACTTGTCTTTCTTATATGCATTCGTTAACATACAAATGCTTATTATAATTTTAAAATGAATCACAGTAACATATTTTATTCTTGACTGGCTTTTTGCACTTGCCTGTATACCCTAGACATTTCCCATGTCATTACTTATTTCCCTCATTTGAACAAGCTGTATACAGTATTTCATTGTTCAGTTGCACTGCGATTTTTAGAAATCATTCCCCTCTTGGTGGTCACATCTGTCCCCTTTTTCAGGAAAGCTCAAGCTTATCTTATCAGCAGAAACTGTGTCACATGGCTACTCAAGGGACTAGGGAACTGGGAAAGTAGTTTTCTCCCTGGGAATACACACATTGCTGAACAGGACAAAACAGGCTGTCTTAGCAAGGATAAAGGGGAGGATAAGCGGGGGTGAGGTGGGGTGCAATCTCTGAGTGGGCGTTTGGGCTGTTAGGTTACTACATACATATGCTGTGTTCTTTGGTCTATGCAAGTAACAGAAATTGACTTAGGCCTATGCAAGCAAAACCAGAAATTTTTTTGGTGTAGGGAGATGGTTCACATAATTTAGATCTAGTTGAATTACAATTAGGCCTTGGCAAGGATAAGAATAGAACATTTCCATGGGTTCAGGGCAATTTCTTTAGTATTCCTCACCAGATTAATATCTCTCAAATCCCAGTTTTGCTTTGTGTGTCTCCCTCAAAGGTTTACATTCTTGCATTAGTCTAATTTTCACACGACTACCTCTGTAGGGCTTTGGGATTGGTGTCCTCCAGAATCACAGAGCAGGAGGAACCCCTCCAAACCCAAAGGAAGAAACTGGGCAGATAAAACATTTTTGTGGTTTTGTGATGGGTGTTTGTATTTTTTAAAAAAAATCTCATTTAAAATTGGTTATTTTTGTAAATATTAGTTTGTTTTTTTTTTTTTTTTTTTGCAAATTAATAGTAACTGGTCATCTGACAGAATTTCACATTTTAATATTTCTTTAAATTAAAGAATTATAATTAAATGTTTAACTTTCGTTGAAATCAGTTGAAGAAAGGATTTAATATAAGTTGGTTTCCATGAGTGTATTTAGTAGAGGAACTGGACCTTCCTAGGAGAGTCAGTGAAGACTTGCTGAGATGGTGGCATTTCAGATGAGGTCTTACGGATGAATAGGAGTTTGCTAGGCAAAGGACCACGGATGGAATGGGGAAGAGTGTGTGTAAAGGCCCTGAGGTCAGGCCAAAAGGAGAAAAGTGTGGAGTTCAGGGAAAGGCACCAGAAGAGGCTGCAATTTAAGAATTGCAATTATTGACATCTTTTGATAGGACAAAAAAATATTGAAAATTTCTTACAATAAAGTTAAACAATGGTATTAAGAACCTCACTAGGTTACTACACTTGATCAGTTATGTGATCATATGCTAAGTTCTTGACTTTTATTTTCAGAATGTGGTCGAACTATTCCTGGAGTAACCAAAGGGTCAAAAATGATGAGATTATATATAGACAGCGCTGCCCCAGAGAGTCTGAAAGGACTGTGTATATTTTTTGTTCGCTGTAATAATGACGTGCCTATAAATAGTAAAAATATTCACGAGGTATGTTGGAATTTTCCCCCAAAGATTTAGTTAAATATTGATATATTTTCATAGTCACATTTTGCTGTACTTTACTCTCCTTTTCTATATATAGATCTGAATCAAGTTCCAAGAAAATAATATATTCTTATATTTAAAGAAATAGAGGAATGAACTCCAATAGAGATTATGTTTGTCCTTTAATCTTGCTTTTAAAATGCTTGAAAATTCTGTTTCTTGTAGATGGTGTACAAATAAATTCTCTCCTATGTTCACTGGGATCACATTTTACTCTGTGTCACATAATTTTTAGTTACTTAACATCCCCAATGGTCAATATTTAAACTCTTTAATGTTGCAGAAGAGAGAATTGACTGAGAGCCTGGGTATTGCTAACCTAGTCTAGAAAAGGCAGGATATGGGAATGGAAGAAGTAAGAATTTTGGTTACCTAGACCCAAAATTGCCTCCAAGTTTTACCACTGAGCAGTGTATTGATTGGCAAGTTGCTCATCTTTTCTCTGAACTCAAGTCTCTACATTCTTAAATTGGGAATAATAATACCCACATTGAAGGACTATTGCAAAACCAAGTAATATGTGAATTCTTATTATATTGCTTGCCATACCAATGGCTCTTAACAATTATGAGTTCTCTTTATTATCTTAGATAGTTTTAATACCTTTTACAATGGGAAAGTTAACTGAAAGGCAGTCTTAATTTTGCTTCTTTTCTGTTTATGATGAAAAATTGCTTGACAAGAGGTTGTTTAGCTTGGGTTAGGATTCTAGGCTGCAAGTTATTTGCCCTCGATTCCTTGAAGATATTTCATTGCATCTTTTGTGGCTGATGTGACCTCCCCTGTTAGCATTATTCATAAGTAATCTTTTTCTTTCTGCTTTCCTCTTTGTCTTTGAAGTCCTGTATTTTCATTATGTGGTCTCTGTGTATGGACGTTTCTTCAGTCATCTTCCATTTCACTAATTCTTTCTTCAACTTGTTCATGGTTTAGTCTGTTCTTTTATTTTATTTTTTGTGGTACTGGGGATCAACCACAGGGCCTTGTTCATGCTAGGCACGTGCTCAACTACTGAGCCACATCCCAGCCCTGTTCTTTTCTGCACTTTAGTCTGTGTTTTATCACAGTTATATGTGCACTTAGTTTAAAAAAAGGAAGAGGTTCATGAGCCTTGCTGTGCAAAACTGGCCTATGTGCCCCTCTCTAGAAGCAACTCTTAAACTCTTTCAGCAGGTTCTTTTGTTTACCTCCTATCCCTAAATAATTTGCTCTGACAGTTTAGACATTATCTGTGAATTTTTCTTTCTCTGTTTCTCTCTTCTTGGTATTGGGGATTACATCCAGAGGTACTTTACCACTAAGCCACATCCCCAGTCCTTTTTATTTTTTATTTTGAGTCAGGGTCTCACTAAGTTCCTTAGGGCCTTACTAAATTAATGAGGCTGGCCTTGTTTTTGATCCTCTTGCCTCAGCCTCCGAGCCACTGTGATTACAGGTGTGCACCATCATGCCCAGCTCTCTATGAACTTTTCTCTCTGTAGGAGATGGGGATTTAGTTCCTTTTTGCCCTCCGCCCCTCTTCCTTTTTTCCCCATTCCTCCATTCTTCTAATAGTTATATTTTATGCTGCACAGCCACAGCTGAAAGATGTAGTGTACTAGTGGTTTTCAAAGGTACTCAAGACATTTTCAGTGGGTCTGTGAACCATTTTTTCATCATAACACTCTATTTGCCCCTTTTACAGTGTAGACATTTGGTGGTGCAGAAACAAGGGTGCAAAAAACTGCTGCCACCTTAGCAAGAGCCAAGATAATGATATCAAACTGTGATAGTAGTCATTATATTTGTCATTGCTATCATATTGGTTCATTTTTGTTACTACAATAAATTACCCAAGGCAACTAAATTATAAAGAGAAAAGGTTTATTTAGCTCACAGGTTTGGAGGTTCAAGTCCAGTATTGGGCAGCCCCATTGTTTGGCCCTCTGGTGAGGGTGCCAGATGGCAGAAGCAAGAGTGCATGTTGGAGCAAAGCAATCCTGTTTCAAGTTAAAACGCAGAGGGGGCGGGGAGGACAGGTTGGGTCCCGTAATCCCTTCTGAGGGCATGGCCTCAATGACCTGAGCACCTCCCTCGAGGCCCCATCTCTCAAAAGTTCTACCACCTCCCAGTAGCACCACTTTGGGGACCAAGGCCTTAACACATGGACCTTTGGGGGGCATTCCCCATATTCAGACCATAGCAGTCACCACCTCACAGTTAACAAAACAAGCAGCCAATTTCCAGGGGGTCCTGTATGAACTTTTTAATCTTAATTTTTTGGTTTGGGAGTTCCAGCTCATTTAATTTATATTAATTGAGATGTCACACTCTCGGGTGGTGGGTTTTTGGTTTCTGGGCTTTTGTTTCTGTGGTCAATAATTTTTTTCCTCCAAATTTCTGGGCAGAGGACTGTTTTCATTGCTGTCTCCTGGCTTGGTAGGGTTTTCACAGCCCCTTTCCGGGGACTTCCTTGTGCAGGAGGCTCGGTTGCATCCCCCTCACCTTGCACAGGTCGGGCCGAGGCTCCCTCCCCAGGCAGAACCGAGAGCACCAAGGACAGCATCTCTATGAAGAGCTAACTTGTGATGGTCAGAACGGGGCAGGGTCTAAGTTTGTTGGTTTTAGAACTCTAATGTTCATAACCACGTATACTTTCCTAATAGTTTGCAAATTGTCTTGTGTATTGCAGTGAGAAATAGATTGTGATTTTTGGTTTTTTAATGGAATTAGTATATAACATAGCATTTGATCACCCCCTTTCAGGAAGTGCTGTTTACTGTTTTGGATGCATCGGACGGACTCTTGAATGGGATCAAGAGTATGTTGTCAAGTATATTTCTACCAGCTATTCTTGCCACAAGCAACTGGGGTGCTTTAAACCAGTCCAAGCAGGGGGAATCTGAAAAACACATTTTCACTGAAACCATCAATAGGTACCTTTCATTTTTAGATGGTAAGTATAAAAATTTAATGTTTCATTAACTACTGAAAATGAATAAATTATGTTGTTAAAAAAATTCATGAAAAAGTTTCCATCTTGAAAGAAAATGTTAACAAAGTTAGTATGAGACCTAGAGGTAAGATATGAAATCATAAAAATTCCTAATTTCCAGGGATCCTTGCAGGAATACATTTTTTTTTCGTGATAGTAGGAGGAATATCTTATAATATTCTTTTTTTTTTTGGTACCAGGGATTGATCTCAGGAGCATTTAACAATTGAGCTACATCCCCAACCCTTTTTTTGTATTTTATTTAGAGACAAGTTCTCACTGAGTTGCTTAGGGCCTTGATAAGTTGTTGAGCCTGGCTTTGAACTTGCAGTTCTCCTGCCTCAACCTCCTGAGCTGCTAGGATTACAGGCATGTGCCACCATGCCCAGCACTTGATTTATTTTTAATAAAAACTTTCAGCATATTTAAAAATGTGTGCTTTATTATGAAATCTTTAAATGTATATTTCTATCATTTAATATTATAAAATATATACTTATTAGCAAATCAGGTCATAATCTAATGATCAATTAGAAATATATTTCTATAAAGTATGAGATCTTTAACATTTCAGCAATTATAACTGGAAGGCACATATTGATGCTTAAGAAGACATTAAGCACTTCTTTTCAATATTATTTTTCCCCCGTTAGGTGCCAGAATAAGTATTGAGGGGACAGTGATGTTAAAGAAGATAGACAACATTGATTTTTCCAAACTGCATACCTTTGAAGAAGTGACAGCTGCAGCTAGCAATTCGGAAACTGTCCGTCAGCTAGAGGAGGTGCTGATGATATGGTACAAACAGATCGAACAGGTAGTTGGCTCAAGTAATTCCACCTTGAGTTGCAGTTCACCTACGCTCTAGTCATGTTGCATTTTGTCCCTAAGAGTAAAGGGAAGAGGAGCCTTAAACTTTCTTTCAGATTCTATTCTGAAACAGCCTGATGTTGGCTCTGGAGCAAAATCATTGTTCTTTGTGGATCACTTAAAATCAATTTAAGCTATTTCTCTCTTTAAGGAGGAAACCATGAAGCTCTATGCATTGAGAATGAAATCAAGAGGGAGAGCCAGCATCTGTCCCCAACAATTGGTTTATTGTTTATACTCTTCACGAAAGAGAGAGGGAAAGGACACAAATGAAGAGCCACAGTACTAGACACTAAATAAATACCTCTTTGTTGAACAATAGTCTCCCATTTTGTCAAAGAGGTTCAGACTAGGCTTGCTCATATGAGTGTTAGTGTCAGATCTGCAGTTCTCTGGTAAAAAATAAAAATTTCTCTTTCCATAAGAAAAGCAGTAGTAGGAGTAGAATGTATAGTAAAGTTATGAGAGGCTTGAACTCACACTGCAAATAATGCAAAACCAAAACAGAAAATCCAAACAATAACAATAAAAACCAAAAATGAAAATGAATCCAGATATCCTGCAATTCCCCTAAACTGGAAGAGGACCAGGAGCTGACTCAGTTCTGTGGTTCATAAGCACAATGGAGAAGAAAACCTTTAGGTAAGTGAGTAGAGAAAGCAGGAGGTGGAAGAAAGCATTTCTAGTTTGACCCTTTTTAGAACTGAGCAGAAGGTGCAGTTGGGGTAGCAATACCTGGAGGGCTTTGGAAGTTCTGTAGGAGAGCCTTGAGCATTGACCCCAAGGGCTCGCCCCAGAATTTGCTTCCAGGTGTCCCTAGGTTGACACAGGTAGTTGCCTACCAGAGAACCTCTGCAGTGGTCTCCTGCACTACTGGAGGAGACTCAGTGCCTGGTGTGGCCTGGCTTCTTGGTTTGTAGACAGCAGGCTCCTTGCTGTCACCTCACATGCAGGAGGGCAGAACCATTACGACTGAAGCACTTCCCAAAGTTCCCACTTCCACAGACTTTCACATTGGGGATCAGGCTTCAGTAGGTGAGTGTTGGGGGCATACGCATTCAACCCATAGCAATATCTTAGGAATAATTTTATAACCCTCACCCCATTTAACATTTTCTTTCATTCATTCATGTTAGTACAAGCGAGTCGAATTCTCTCACTTAACTGCTGTCTAGTATTCTCTATGAATAAATCTTAGTTGTTTTATGTAGACTTTCAGATATATAGGAGACATTTAAATGCTATCTCTCAATATTTAAGGAGATAGAGAAGTTTATTCAACCATTTCCCCAGGAGAGAGATTGTTTCTACTCTTCCTGTTACGAACAACAATAATACATACCCAGATAATACCTTTGTTCAGGGCTTCTTTAGACATGTTCCGGAGTTTCTCAGTGGGATTGCTGGGAACATTTGCGGGCAGATCATATATATAGTCCATACTGGGGACTGAACACTAGAGTACTTTATAACTGAGCTATAGCCTCAGCCCTATTCATTTTTATTTTGAGACAAGGTCTCGTTAGGTTGCTGAGACTAACTTGAACTTGTGATCCTCCTGCTTCAGCCTCCTGAGTAGCTGGGATCACAGGCATAGGCCATTGTACCAGGCTTAATTTATATTTTTTTACAGAAGCATATGAGCATTCTCATTTCTTCAAAGCCTTGATTACATCTGGGATTGTCAGGTTTTTAACTGTTGCTGTGGTATATTGAATGTGAGATGGCATCTTGACTGACTTTGCATTACCCTGAATGCTGATGACATTGAGCATGTTTAATGACTATTGAGGCTTCTTCTTTGTTGAATAACCTGTTCATATCCTTTGCTCAGTTTTCTTTTGGATTGCGTGATGTTATCTTATTGAAGTGTTGGAGTTTAAGTAATTTCTTCCAGCGGTTGATCCTTGGTTGGCCCTCACTATGCCACGTTTTTCATTTGGTGTGGTGTCTTTAGAAACGTGGAAGTTTAGCCAGGTATGGTGGCACACGCCTGTAATCCCAGTGTCTCTGGAGGTGGAGGCAGGAGGATCAGGATTTCAAAGCCAGCCTCAGCAAAAGCGAGGTGCTAAGAAACTCAGGGAGACCCTGTCTCTAAATAAAATACAAAATAGGGCTGAGGATGTGGCTTAGTGTTTGAGTGCCTGGTACCCACCTAAAAAAAAAAAAAAAAAAAAAAAAAAAAAGGAAATGTGGAGGTTTTAAATTTTAATAATTAACTGTACTAATTACAAATGGTAATTCAGCTTCAATTTAGCTACCTCCAGTGACTAGGAACTTCTACTTTTTGTGTTTTACTTAGGAAGCCCTTTCCTATTCTAGTTCAATGAAGATTTTTTCCTAAATGGTTTATTTAAATAATGAAATGTAACACAAAAAGAATATGATAAAAGTAACAAATTGTTGTAAAAGGACCTCCTGTGTAAACTTTGCTCAGGTTAAGAAAGAGAACATTCTACTGGGTAATCCCAACCTCTTGGGAGGCTGAAGCAAGAGGATTGTAACCTTGAGGCCAGCCTAGGCAATGGGGAGAAAGAAATAGAATATTCCCAACACCTTGTCTTCCTCTTCCCAGTTTTAAATACCTTTCTTCCCCCATTGTGACTGTATCTTGATAGTTATGATATTCAGTTCTCTGCTTTTCTTTATAGTATTACCCTTTGTATAGAAGTTTAACCATCTTATCTTATTTTATATTTTGTAATGTTGGGAATAGAACCCCGGGTCTTGTACTTATGAATCAAGTTTTCTACCACTGAGTTACATCTGTAGCCCTTACCATTTTATTTCTGACATTCAGGCTTTTAGTCTATCTGGAGTTATTTTTATGTGTGTGCATGTGTGCATGATGTGAAGTAGGAATCCAATTTTGACTTTTTCCATATAGTTAGCCAACCATCCCAATTTAACATCCTCTGTTAAATTGCTTATTTAATAGTCCATTCTTTCCTTAAAGATGTATAATATGTCAAAATACACTCAACTGTCATATATATCTAAAACGAACAAGTAAAAATTTTTAAAAGTTTTATAATATCACCTGTCATATATTGTTTTTATTATTTTTATTTTTATTGGTACATTATAATTATACACATAGTGGATCTTTTGTTATGTTTTTGTACACACACACAGTGTAACAATATGATTTGGTCAGTTTCATTCTATATCAAGGTTTTAGGGTTCTTTGCCTGCCCCACTGGCCTAGCTTACTTGTTTTGTATTCTCATGCCATGCTGCTTTAACTTCTGTAGCTTTGACTAAATCAACACCTTACATGTCAAGTTTGTGTTTATTTAAAAATTACTTTTAGCTATAGATGGACACAATACATTTATTTTATTTATTTTTGTGTGGTGCTGAGAATTCAACCCAGTGCCTCACATGTGCAAGGCAAGTGCTCTACCACTGAGCCACAACTCCAGCACAGGTTTGTGTTTTTTAATTCAAAATTGCATTGATTGTATCTGGTAAATTGTACTTCCCAATTTGAAGATTGGTTTGTCAAGTACCATGAACAATTGTTGAGATTTTGATTGGAATTTCATTGAACGTATATATTCCTTTAGAGAAAATTGACTTCTTTATATTATTGAATTTTTCTATCCATGAGCATGTCTCTCATTTATTTAGGTCTTTTTAAGATGTACTTAATGTAGTGTTTTTATTGTCCCTGAAAGGTCTTACACATTTTTTATTAGATTAATTTCTGATTATCACTGCTATTATTTGCTATTGCAGATAGTATCTTTTTAGAAATTACATTTCAGATTGTTAGATGGCTTATAAAACAGTGCTACTGATTTTTATGTAGAGGTCCAGGAACCTTACTGAATTGTTCATTTTTAATAATTGTTAAGGTTTACAGTTAATAATCTTAAATTTTAAATAGATGGCCAACCATATCAACTTGATTATGCCCTTTTAAAAACTTTCCAATCTATAATGCCTTTTGTGTTTACCTACCTTGCTCTGGGACTTCCTTTACCAGGTAGAATATAAGTGGGTGGTGATGGTGGCAAACTTGTCCTGCCCTTGGTTTTAAAGTCATAATGTTTTACAATTTCACCTTTAAGTACAATGTTTCCTGGAGTTTTTGATGGATAGATACTATTTATCAAGTTCCTTTCTCGTCTGTTTACCAAGTTTTAAGACATTATTCATCATTACTATTATTTATACTTTTGGTTTTCTTTCAGGAGATTCAGTGAGATTTTAGCCAAGAAGAATATATCCTCTAGGGCTGGGGCTGTAGCTCAGTGGTAGAGCACTTGCCTAGCATGTGTGAGGCACTGGGGTCAATCCTTAGCACCACATAAAAATAAACAAATAAAATAAAGGCATTCTGTCCATATACAACTCCAAAACTTTTTTTAAAAAAAGAATATATCCTTTCTATATTCCATATATATATTTTTAAATTGCAGGTGCTTATTGAGAGTGAGCAGATGAGAAAAGAAGCTGATGACTCAGGTCCACTCACTGAGTTGGAACACTGGAAACGGATGTCAGCCAAGTTCAACTATATCATCGAGCAGATTAAAGGGTCAAGTTGTAAGGCTGTCATCAATGTGCTGACTGTTGCACACTCCAAACTGTTAAAGGTAAAAGACATTTTGTTTTCCATTTTGGTATAATTCGGAACAACTGAATAGAAAATTACCTTAATCATACTGCTTCTTTTAAAAAAAATTCAAAGCAAGGCATAACATTTGTACATTTTGATGGGGTACATTATGGTAATTCAATACATATATATAATGTGTAGTAATCAAGTCAGGGTAATAAACATTTCCATCACTTCCAACATTAATCATTTTTATGTACTAAGAATTTTCTACTCTTCTAGTCATTTTGAAATATAGCATTATTTTAATCAATAGTTACCCTACTGTGCTAGAAAAACCAGAAGTGATTTCACCTGTCTGTACTTTGGTACCTCTTACTGGCCTTTTCCCATCCTCTTTCCTTGCCATTCCATTCTTCTACCAGATCAAAGTCCTTCTTAACATAATGTGCTGGAATCATATATTTAGAAGTGTTAAACTTTGAGTAAAGCTTTCTCATGTACCACAATAATTTCCATCAGATGAAATGAAGATCTCTCTCTCTTTCTCTCTCTCTCTGTCTCTATTAGGTACTGGGGATTGAACTCAGGGTACTTGACCACTGAGCCACATCCCCAGCCCTATTTTGCATTTTACTTAGAGACAGGATCTCACTTAGTTGCTTAGTGCCTCATGATTGCTGAGGCTGGCTTTGAACTCTCAATCCTCTTGCTTTAAGCCCTGGAGCCACTGGGATTACAGGTGTGTGCTACTGCACCTGACTTATTTCTCAATATTTTGTGCACCAGTTTTGACAATGCTACCTATGGAGTGATTGACAGAAAAAAATGATCATTTTTCTTTTAAAAATAGTTTTACAGCTTGGCATGGTAGTCTCAAAAATAAGAAGGGCTGGGAATAGAGCTTAGTGGTTAAGCACCCCTGGGTTCAATCCCCAGTGCTACAAAAATTAATTATGTAATTTCTATTTTTGTGTGTGTGTGTGTGTTTTCTTTTTTTTATTATTATTGTATACAAATGGGATACATGTTGTTTCTCTATTTGTACATGGAGTCAAGGCATACCATTTGTGTAATCATACGTTTACATAGGGCAATGATGTTTGGTTCATTATTTTTTTCCCTTCCCCCCCACCCCTCCCACCTCTCTTTTCCCTCTATACAGTCCTTCTTTCCTTCATTCTTACCACACTCCTTATCCCTAACCCTAAACCTAACCCTAAACCTAATGCTAACCCCTCCCACCCCCCCATTATATGTCCTCATCCGCTTATCAGCGAGATCATTCGTCCTTTAGTTTTTTGAGATTGGCTTATCTAACTTAGCATGATATTCTCCAATTTCATCCATTTGCCTGCAAATGCCATAATTTTATCATTCTTCATTGCGGAGTAATATTCCATTGTATATATATGCCACAGTTTCTTTATCCATTCATCAACCGAAGGGCATCTAGGTTGGTTCCACAATCTGGCTATGGTGAATTGAGCAGCAATGAACATTGATGTGGCTGTATCTCTGTAGTATGCTGATTTTAAGTCCTTTGGGTATAGGCCTAGGAGTGGGATAGCTGGGTCAAATGGTAGTTCCATTCCAAGCTTTCTGAGGAATCTCCATACTGCTTTCCAGAGTGACTGCACTAATTTGCAACCCCACCAGCAATGTATGAGTGTTCCTTTTTCACCACATCCTCATCAACACCTATTGTTACTTGTGTTCTTGATAATCGCCATTCTAATTGGGGTGAGATGAAATCTTAGGGTAGTTTTGATTTGCATTTCCCTTATTACTAGGGATGTTGAACATTTTTTCATATATCTGTTGATTGCTTGTACATCTTCTTCTGTGAAGTATCTGTTCATTTCCTTAGCCCATTTGTCGATTGGATTATTTGTATTCTTGGTGTAGAGTTTTTTGAGTTCTTTATAGATTCTGGAAATTAGCACTTTATCTGAAGTATGGTTGGCAAAGATATTCTCCCACTCTGTAGGCTCTCTCTTCACATTGCTGATAGTTTCCTTTGCTGAGAGAAAGCTTTTTAGTTTGAATCTATCCCAGTTATTGATTCTTGCTTTTATTTCTTGTGCTATGGGAGTCCTGTTAAGGAAGTCTGATCCTAAGCTGACATGCTGAAGATTTGGACCTACTTTTTCTTCTATAAGATGCAGGGTCTCTGGTCTGATTCCGAGGTCCTTGATCCATTTTGAGTTGAGTTTTGTGTAGGGTGAGAGATAGGGGTTTAATTTCATTCTGTTGCATATGGTTTTCCAGTTTTCCCAGCACCATTTGTTGAAGAGGCTATCTTTTCTCCATTGCATATTTTTGGACCCTTTGTCTAGTATGAGAAAATTGTATTTATTTGGGTTTGTGTCCATGTCCTCTATTCTGTACCATTGATCTACCTGTCTATTTTGGTACCAATACCATGCCGTTTTTGTTACTATTGCTTTGTAGTAGAGTTGAAGATCTGGTATTGCAATACCCCCTGCTTCGCTCTTGCTACTGAGGATTGCTTTAGCTATTCTAGGTTTTTTATTCTTCCAAATGAATTTCATAATTGCTTGCTCTATTTGTAATTTCTAATTTTTAAATTAAGTGTCATACCATATTATTCTCTAATTACTACCCTACCACACACCCCAGTAGTAATTCTTGAAAATTTATGACTGTTAGATCAAGCTATATAATTTTTCCAAAATGTTCATGTATCAGATTTAATCTGATCATTTCTTATAAACAAGTTTTTCTTCCTCTGTTTTCTTCCCTCCTTATCTCCTCTCTCCCTCACTTTCTCCCTCCTCCTCCTTTTTGCAGCAACATTCACATACTGTTCATCATTTGATGTGTACAGTTTGGTGTTTTTTTAATGTATTTACATAGTTGTGCAACCACAATCAATTTTGGGGCATTTTTATCACCTTTAAAAGAAACTCCTGGGGCTTGGAATATAGCTCAGTTGGTAGAGTGCTTGCTTGCTTCGTATGCTCAAGGCCCTGGGTTCAATCCCCAGCAACACACACACACAAAGAAACTCCATACCCTTCACCTGTCACCTCCCCATCTTTAACCTCTGGCTCCCAGTCCTAAGTGACTGCTAATCTACTTTGTGTCTATACAAATCCTGGACATGTCAGGATTCATAAAATATATAGCCTTTCTTTACTGACTTCTTTCACTGAGGATTTTCAAGATTAATCCATGTTGTAGAATGTATTAGTATTTCTTTCCTTTTCATGGCTGAGTAATATTCTGATGTATGGACAGTACTGCATTTTGTTTATCAGTTTGAACATTTGAGTTGTTTCCATTTTTCAGCTGTTATGAATAATGCTTCTGAAAATTCATGCACAACTTTTTGTGTGGACATATTTTGTCATTTCTCTTGGTTATATACCTAGGGATAGAATTTCTGGGTCAAATGGCAACTCTATCATTTTAGGAAAATGATTTCTTTTCTATGTGTATATAAAAGTTGCTGTAATTAAACATTTTTATATATACATGTGCAAATATTTCCCTAGGGTAGACCCTCAACTTCTTCAATATTTATTATCAGTTAAAAACTTTCTTTTTAAAGCTGATTGTGGTGGCACATGCCTGTCACTGGGAGGCTGAGTTAAGTTCAAGGCCAACCTGGGTAAGTCAGAGGTGATGGGGCCTTCTTTGTGTCAGGTTGAGAGTACACGATATCCTTGAGTCTTATTACTGGTGATTGAACTTTGACATTTGGTTAAAGTGGGGTGTGACATGTTTGTATACTGTACATCTATTATATTTGGGGGGGGAATAACTTGAATCTATATAAATATCTTTCCTGGGTAAATCTTGCCTGCAGTAATTATTACTGTGGTATGCTCTTGGTGATTTTCCAGTTCTCTCATTCTATCCACATTCATTGATTAGAATTTTTATGCACGAAGAAGTTGTTTTTCCTCTCCTTTATTTATTTGATAATTTTTTATATTACTATAGTATCATGGCTGGGTGTGGTGGCACACACCTATAATCCCAGCTTCAGGAGGCTGAGGAAGGGAGATTGCAACTTTGAGGCCAGCCTGGGCAACTTATTGAGGCCCTATCTCAAAATAAAATAAAAAGGGGTAGGGATGTAACCAGTAGTATAATATGTGTAGCATGTTCAAGGCCTTGGGTTCAATCTCCAGTGCCAAAGGATATTTATTTCATGTTTTTAGGTTATCATTCAATACTATCATTATTTATTTTGTTGTTCAAATTGCTCCAGCTATGGCCATTGGGAAACCTTTCAGGTTGGTTCCTATGTCCTTATCTGTTCCCTGTGGAATAGGTAGGTTGGTTCCATACCTAGTCCCCTACCGGTTTCTTGGAACACCTTCTCAAGGTGCATGCTTTGTATTCTTTGAGGTTTCATTATGCAAAACTACACCATGCAAGTGGAGATTACAGGAAGAGATTTTTTTGTCTTAGAGTGTTTAGTATTCCTTTAACAGAATATTGAGTGATTTATAAAGGAAGAGGTTTATTTAGTTCATTGTTTGGAAGGTTGTAAGTCCAAGATCATCTATTTGGTCTCTAGTAAGGTCCTTCTGGCTGTGTCATATTATGGTGGATGGCATCAAGACAAGAGCATGTGTGAGTGACAAGTAGCCCTTGTGAAGGGGGATTCAGGGGAACCAACAGGCTCTCTTACAATAATCTGATCTTGCAAATACTAATATAGTCTCATGACAGCTAGAATTTCTGCCAGACAACATTAATGCATTTTAAAGACCTAGTCACCTTTCTTAAAGGTCCCACCACCTCAACACTATTACATTTGAGAATGAAGCACCATAGCAGATTTCTTCTCAAAAAAAAAAAAGGGGGGGGGAACATTTTTATTTTTGTATTTAGAGTTGACTAAGCAGAAGTTATTTGATAATCCTTGAATATGTTGATTTCACATTGAGTTCACTCTGCTGATAACGAATATTTTTTTGGAATAATGTTCTGGTAATGACTCATTCTGGGAAGATCCAGAGCAATGTAATGTTACAGATAACTAGCCCAGAAAAGGGTATTAATTACAAAGGGTATGTTTCTTCAGGTGTAGCAAATCATTTAAGATATTTATAATAATGTAGATACTGTAAGGGAAAGCTATATTAATCAAACTTAATTATCTACTATTTTAGTATATGTTTGATTAGGAAGACAGCTTAATTTTTTTGAATAAACTATAGCATACTGATATATTTGGATTTTTAATGGAATTCTTACACATTTTTTTCCTCCTTAGAATTGGCGTGATTTGGATGCAAGAATCACAGATACAGCAAATGAATCAAAAGATAATGTTAGATATTTGTATACTCTGGAGAAAGTATGTCAGCCTCTCTATAATTATGACCTGGTAAGTATGCTTTTAAAAGTGCAGTCTTAAAAATTGACTTGTATAATTAATGCACTTTAAAACAACTTCAATATGCATGTATTGGGAAAAACATACACTGCCAAAGGTTATTTAAAAGAAATATTTTCCTACCTATATTGGTAATGAATTATAAACTGTATTTAATATTTTAACCCACATTTAAGTATATAGCGTTATTGTAAGTATGACTTCACTTAAACAGTCATACTTACAACTTACATCTTAAACAAGATGAATATATTACTTATCTAATGCTGCATAACAAATTACCCCAGAACAGAGTGGCTTACAGCAGTGAACATTCAGTATGTCACAGTTTCTGTGGACCAGGAGTCCAGGTACAGTGTAACTGAGTGCCTCTGCTTCAGGGTTTCTCATGAAGTTTCAGGCAGGCTGTTGACGGGGGCTGCAGCCTCCGCATGAGGGGAGGCTGACTGGGGAGGGTCCGTCCTAAGCTCACTCACATAGTTGTTGACAGATCTTAGCCCCATCCAGGTGGATAGGATTCTTCATATTACAGCTATTTCCCCCAGGGAAAGTGATTCCGGAGTGAGCAAGACAGTAGATTCAACTTGGAAGCTACCATCTTTTTGTAACCTAACTTGAAAGTGACATCTCACTGTTTCTCTTGTGCTGTGTTGGTTCGGAGCAAGTCAGTAAGTCTGGTCCACACTTTAGGGAAGGGATTATACAAGGGTATGAATACCATGAGGGGGAACATCACTGGGGAGTTCTTGGAGGTTGTATATCATGGTAGATATTTATCAGTTTACAGAGTAGCAAACCAAAGCTCATCATGTCCAGGTGACTTTGCCTGTATCGCTCAGCCAATCAGTGATTCAGGACAGCCCCATCTGCTGTTTCTAGTCTACTTTTCCCATCATATTTCTATAGAGTTCTTTGAAGAACATATTAGCACTGTTCTTTGCGAAAGTTACTATTACTTTTTTTTTTTTTTTTTTTTTTTTTGGTACCAGGGATTGAACCCAGAGGTACTTAACCACTGAGCCACATCCCCAACCCTTTTTTATATTTCATTTAGAGACAGAGTTTTGCCGAGTTGCTTAGGGCCTTGTTAAATTGCTGAGGCTGGCTTTGAACTTGCAATCCTCCTGCCTCGGCCTCCTGAGCTGCTGGGATTACAGGCGTGCAACTATTCTTTTTTTCTTTTTGTACTGGGGATTGAACCCATGGGTGCTTAACCACTGAGCTACATTCCCAGCCATTTTGTATTTTATTAGAGACAGGGTTTTGCTGAGTTGCTTAGGTCTTTGCTAAATTGCCAAGGCTGGCTTTGAACTTGGGACCCTCCTGCCTCAGCCTCCTGAGTTACTGGGACTACAGGCATGTGCCACTGTGCCAGGCTTCTTAATATTTCACATGTATGATGAAAATTACAGAAAACCTCTATCTCTTCTTTAGATATAAATGGGAAATCAAAGAAACTAGTATTTGTTGAGAATGTAGGATGGTGTTTTCCGATCTTTGTCACCTCTTTTGTGAATCACTTCTAGGCAGGAAGGCAGCCCAGACAGTTGTATTTTTAAAGATGCTCATGGGCTCGAGAACCCCCAACCTTTTGTTCGAGGCATTGTGCTGTGTGCTTCAAATATGTCTTCATCTATGTACACAACAACCCTCATTTTAAAGATTAGGAAACTGAGTTTGAGTGTCTCTGTAATTGATGGAACCAAACTTGGGGCTGTTTTCTCTGGCATTCTGAGCTGTATTTTCTCTCTTGTCTCCATGCTGCTGCTTCAAGGTATTCTCTAAGTTAAAATGCTTTCCATATAATTTATATTAGTGTCCAAATTCTGAGTTCAGCATTCTCCATTCTGATTTCTGAAGAGACGGGTTAGACCTTCCACATAGGTGGCAGTGCCGGTCACATGGTTGGTTGACCAAACTTGGGTAAATGGCTGAAATATTTCACTTAGATCTGGGTAAGAGGGAGGTTCAAGTCCTAAGAGGGCATCAGAAAATGAGAAGTTTATGTGGGACAGGAGGGGAGAAAGTGGGCTGGGAGTCCTAGGCAGGCGTAGTTCTTACTTCTTTGTGGGAATCCATTATCTATCAGGGACCCCAAGAGGGAGGATTGGAAGACACATCAGAGGCAGAGTCTTTTAACTGGTGTCATAAAGAGATGATGAACTTAATTCACTTAGTGTTGTTATTTGCAGAAAATTATGACTTTCTTAAACTTCACTCGCTACTCACTTCTACCCCTGATACCAGCAACTGGAGTTCTGTTGGGAAACTTTTCAAAATTTGTTTCATATGAAAACACTGGTATCACCTCTTAGATGATTCTGTGTATAAGACCACGATTAAAGGAAACCGAACTGTATGGTGTTAGAGAAATAGAGCTGTGTCTTGATTCACTCAGCAGCTCGAAGACTTCCTTCTCTAACTTTACAACCTGAACAAAAGAAATACTGCCAAAAAAAGTCAAAGAAAAATTAGAGTTATTACTTTCACAAGCATTTGAGGTTATTCAGAAGAGTTGAGGGTTCAAATATGAAATACACACACACCTGAAGCTTACTCTCAATGCCTATAAGTAGTCCTTGATATAAAAAATAATAGATGTAGTGAACAGAGTAAAATCTTAGCATATCTAATGATGGTTATTGTTGGTCATTATACTGTTCTTTGTACTTTTTAAAAAAATATAAATATTCAGGGCTTTTCACTGTAAAAAGTAAACTTAAAAGAAAGATACAGTGCTTTTTATTGTCAAGAGCTCTGAATTTTGATGTATACTGATTTCAACTTCTTAATGCTAAAGACATATTTAAATTTATATAATTTTAAAATTGTTTAGTTCATCCTAGTAATTTACACTTTGTTCATCTGTTCTTGTCATGGAAATGCCTTATTATTATTATTTTGTTGTTGTTGAGCTTTTTACTGTTTCTGAGGTAGGAAGATTTCAGGCCTTACCTTTTGAAATGACAGCAGTGTTGAAAGTAGTGAGTCATATGATTGCTTCCCACGCATATACCCACTATTGCTATAGTTTCAAAATTTCTTTTTTCATTTCATTTCTTTACTGTCATTGAAAGCAACCATCAATTGCTCTTTAGCTTGTAATTGTGATTTGGGTGGAAAAAGTGCAAAGGATTCCTGCTTCTGTTTCTGGGTCACAAATTTTATGTGCACTTAATGTTTATCGTCCTGGTATTGTGCTTTAAGTGGATTTACTATTATATGGTTCACATATAAAAATGTCTGAACACTGTATCTGGATAGGAGGAATTTTTCATTCAGGGAGCAATTATAAATAATGGTATTTAGTTAGGTGTGGTGATGGTGCATGCTTGTAATCCCAGTGGCTCAAGAGGCCAAGGCGGAAGGATCCCGAGTTCAAGGCTAGTCTCAGCAACTTAGTGAGGCCCTAAGCAACTTAGCTAGACTCTGTCTCAAAATAAAACATAAGAAGGCTGGATGCCAGGGCACATACCTGTAATCCTAGTAACTCAGGAGGCTGAGGCAGTAGGATCCCAAGTTCAAAGCCAGCCTCAGCAACTTGGTGAGGCCCTAAGCAAGCAACTTATTTGGTGAGACCCTGTCTCAAAAAAAAAAAAAAAAAAAAAAAAAGACAGGCTGGGAATGAGGCCCAGGGTTTGAGCATCCCTGGATTCAATCCCTGGTAACAAAAACAAAATGAAACAAAACAAAACCACCTCAAAAGAACAGGCAACAAAAGCAAAAAAGACAAATGAATTATAGTAAACTAAAAAATTTCTGCACAATGAAAGAAGCAATCATCCTAAAGAAGAGACAACCTGCAAAATTGGAGACAATATTTGCAAACTATTCATCTAACAAAAGATTCATATCCAGATTATGTAAGGAACGCAACAGCAAAAAACTCTAATAATCTGATCAGAAAACGGGTGAAAGACCTGAATAGACATTTCTCAAAAGGAGACATATAATCAGTGAAGTTATAGGTCTGATGAAATCAAACACGTCTTAAATGATCCTGTCAGCATATTAAGATGATACATGAAGCTCCTAGGTTAGTGCCTGGCACATGGGAGCACCCAGTGTTTTGTAGTCAGCTTTTTCACTGCTGTGATGAAGGACCTTACCAGAATAATTGTAGAGGAGGAAAAGTTTATTTGGGGGCTCATGGTTTCAGAGGTCTCAGTCCATAGACAGCGGACTCCATTCGTCGGGGCTCGAGGTGAGGCTGAGTGTCATGGTGGAAGAGTGTGGTGGAAGGAAGCAGCTCTCATGATGGTCAGGAAGCAGAGAGAGAGAGATTCCACTTGCCAGATACAAATATATCCCAAAGCCACGCCCCCATTGCCCACTTCCTCCAGCTGCACCCCACCTGCCTTCAGTTCCTACTCAGTCGCATCTGGTGATTAACTCACTGTTTGGGTTAAGGCTTTCATAACCCAATCATTTCCCTCTGCATGTTCTTGCATTGTCTCACACATGAGCTTTTGGGGGACATATCACATCTAGACCCTAACGAGTATGTCATGTCTTAGTCGTATGTACTCTGCTTTGTTCTGCCTTATACTTGATTTACCTGTTTCTGTGAGTCTCTTCTACTCTGCTCTGAGCTCCATGCATAGGTTTCCTATCTTTAGATCACTCCCAATATCTTCAGAACCTGGTGGTACTTAGTAGGTTTGCTGAAAGATGAATCTAATAAGTGAATGGGAGTTGTAGTCTGACTTTTGTTTTTAGCTACCTTTTACCTATTTTCACTTCGCCCTTCAAGGTGTCAGTTTCTTCATTTTCAAAAAGAGAAAATGGAGCTATTGGTCTTTAACGTTGCTTTCACCTCCAAAATTTAAATTTTATTTTCATTTTCTAAAATATTTTTATTAGTTGTTGACGAACCTTTATTTATTTATTTGTATGTGGTGCTGAGAATCAAACCCAGTGCTAGGCAAGTGCTCTACCACTGAGTCATAATCCCAGCCCCCCAAAATTGTATTTTTGAATAAAGATTTTAGTTCAGTACTATAAAAAATTGTAACAATAGTACAGAATTCTCATCACCTAGTTTTTCCTGTTAACAACTCACATCTACCTTGTTATGTTTGTCAAAACAAATGTCCTTTTTATTTTTTCCTGTTCCAGATCAAGTCTGGGGTATCATATTGCATTTGGTGAAATTTGACTTAAATATAAAAATGTTCCAGATAGTATACAGGATTGACTGTTAAACAATAAACATATGATGGAATTCACTTGCTATGTTTCAATTTTAGGTTTCCATGGCACATGGAATACAAAATTTGATTAATGCCATCAGAATGATCCACAGTGTGTCAAGGTATTACAACACCTCAGAGAGAATGACCTCGTTATTTATCAAAGTGAGTTCTAAGGGAAGAAACCACACACCTGAGCCTGTGAAAAAATTAATTATTCTTTCCCTTTGAGCCAGGAAAGGGAATTGGGAAGTGTGGGTACTCTCAGAATTCAGGATTTTAATACTTGGAGTGCATGAGGAAAGATGGATATGGCTGGTGTCAGTTGTACTTCATAGTTGAGGTCATGGTTACCTTCTCCTTGGGGCAGAGGTCAGCTACAAGGCTTTTTGTTTAAATGTGGTTGTTTCCACTGGGTGGGTGACACATACCTGGAATCCCAGTGACTATTTTTAAATAACTAAATAATGCTGTTTGGTAACTTATTCATTCCCAATATTTTTTATTCTGATCAAGAGATAAGGATTGTGTTAGCATCGCTTCTTTTGGTACTTCCACCATCCCAGTGGTTTATATAAAATCTTCCTGTAGAGTCATGTGGTTGTTTTTAAAAAACTGGAAAGTCATTCAAGAAACACATGAATGAGATTTTTTAAAAATATATTTTCAGTTGTAGATGGATGCAATATCTTTATTTATTTTATTTTTTATGTGGTTCTGAGAATTGAACCCAGTGCCTCACACATGCTAGGCAAGTGCTCTACCACTGAGCCACAGCCCCAGCCCTGAATAGGATTTCTTTGTAAATGATTCAAGCAGAATTAAATGTATAAAGTCACATTTCAAAAAAAATTTTTTTAAACGCAAAGTACAAATTTAATCACTATGTCCCAAATAAGACAAGACTCTCTGCCTTCTTCTCATCCGTTCTTCTCCCTCTTTCTTACTATATATGTCCCATACTGGGATTCATTCTTCATTCCAGGTTATCATTAATATTTTTTCAACATTGTGAGTCAATACATATTCAAACTAAAATCCAAGTATTGCTAATTTGTCTAGCAATTTCTTACCACTCTTTTGTGATTTTCATGTCTTCTTCCTTCTTGGATTTATGATTTCTTTTCCTAAAAAAAAAACAAAACTCATCTAGTCTAGTTTATTCTTTCAGAGAGGGTATGTCAATGGTGAACTTCCTCAATTCCTACATGTATTAGAAGAGTTTTATTTTGTCCTACCATTCAAGTGCAGGTTTGACTGGGATTCTAAGTTCGACATCATTTTCACTTGGAACTTTGAAGACATTGCTCACCTGCTTTCTAGTGTCCAGTACCGCTGATGAGGTGCTGGGGGTTAATGTGATTCTTTTTTTTTTCCTTTGTATGTAACTAGTTTTATTCGCTGGAAGCCTTTTGGATTTTTTTCTTTATGGTTGAGCGTCTCAAATTTCAAATTGATGTGGTTGTTTTTACATTTATCTTGTTCTATACTTGCTGGTTTCTTTCAGTTCAAATTATTTTTCATTCCTGGGAAATTTTTGTTTTTTTGCCTTTGGTTATTCCTGACTCACCTGTTTAATTTATTCTCTCCCTTTGAATCTAACTTCTTTTTCTCTTCATTTCTTTTTCTCTTCCCATCTTTTTAATTAAAAAAATTTTTTTAGTTGTAGATGGACACAACGTCTTTGTTTATTCATTTATTTTCATGTGGTGCCTAGGATTGAACCCAGTGCCTCACATGTGCGAGGGAATCACTCTACCACTGAGCTACAGCCCCAGCCCCTATGTTCCCATTGTTGTTCTTGGTTTTCAGCTCACTCATTTGTTCTTCAACTGTGTACCAGCTGCAGTCAATTCATCAGTACAATTTATTATTTTTATTTTTTATTTTTTGCCATGCTGGGGATTGAACCTCAGGCCTCACACATGCCAGGCAAGTGCTCTACCACTGAGCTACACTCTAGCCTTTTTATCTTGTTTTGAGAAGAACAAATTACAGTTTCCATATTCTCTAGTTGTCTTCTTCTCATGGATGTAAAATCCCCTCCTATCTATTTTGTGAATTAATTTAGTTAGTAAAAGGTATTTGAAGAGATTTTACACGTCTTTTCTGCATTTCCTCTCTTTGTTGAGTTCGATGTCTCTGCTCTCATGCTCATTTTCTTCAGTTACTCGATGATTCTTGCCAGTTGTACGTAGTGACTGTAGCTTGTCTTTGTGAGGCCGTGTGACTTACTGTTGGAAGGTGAATGTGGACAGGCTTTTCTCCCATGTGGCCACCTGGACTGCAGCAGCTACCCGGGACGTGGCCATACCTCTTCAAAATTGGTGCAGGTTCATGACTTTGTCCTTTCAGCAAATGACATTGTTGCCTCCTGTACAAGTTGCTCTAAATTTAGTGTGTAGCGTCACAGCTGAGGGGGACCTCACGCTGTCGCTGATCTTGGGATTTTCCCAGACCCATTTCATCTTCACAGTAGCCTTTTCCAGATCTGGGTTCTGGTTTTCTCTCATCGTCTTTCCCCTTCCTTCCTGCAGATCTGATGTAGTGTGCATTCTGTAATTTTAGGGATTTCCTAAAATTCTGCTTGTCATTCTGACATCTTGATCTAATCTCCAAATGGCCATCCTTATTTTCTTCACAATTTTATGGCATATGAGAGGTGTTTGCATGTTGAAGAAAAGGAATCACTTGAATGAGAACAAAAACGAATTGGGGAGGAGTAGACAAATGGAAAATGTAGTTGACTTTGAAATACATGGCCCCAGTGACATTGACTTAACACAGTAGGTAAATGTGACTTTGGGTTTCCTTTGTTTTATCTGGAGCTTGTATTACTTTATCTCTCTTGGTATTTTGTGGTTTCTTCACTCCTCAAGTATACTGTTTACCATATGTTTATGTTTGTGCTTTTAAAAACACAGAACTTGTATCATTTGCCTATAGTTATTTTGGACCTAAATTTATTTTAGGTAACAAATCAGATGGTGACAGCATGTAAAGCATATATTACTGATGGAGGAATAAACCATGTTTGGGATCAGGAAACGCCAGTCGTACTAAAGAAAATTCAGGTTGGTAGAAATATTTTTATTTTCATAAAGTCAGGATTTCACCATCTGGACCAGTTTTGTTTGTTTCATTCCTTCACATGACATGTTAATTTTTGACACAATCTCATACACAGTGGTGAGAATATAAACAATGTCATTTACCTATCACTCTCTGGCAGTGAGAGGAGCAGGTCCAAGTGACGGGAAAGTGGGAAAACTCTGACAGGCTCGAACTAGTAGATTGACTGTGCTTGAAGGAAACACAGGGAACCCCCTGTGAGGGCAGAGGGAGTAGCTGCTTTGGTGAGACAGAAGAAATGCATGAGCAAAGCAGCAAAGAGGAAGCAAGCCGAGGCCTGTGCATGGCCAGCATCTAAGACGGCAGTGAAATCAGTTGTTGAAGGTGGAAATGGCAGTGTCATTGGAGGAGAGGATTGGTGTGAAATTCCTGACGAAAGGCCTAAGCTTCTTTTCTGCGGGACCAAACTCAAGATGGGAAGTCAGTACCAATCACCTGAACATGTGCTCTCCCGGAGTCGAGAGAACTGACAAAGGACGGAGTCTTCAGAATGACTTGAAGCTCAACAAAAAGCTGACAGATAGAAGAGTTTTTCAATAATTTAAAAAAGAAGATGAACCAGGGCTTCCAGTCAGTCGTACAGCCCCTTCAGTACAACTGGGAAGTCAATCACAGGTGTGCCTTTTGTGAGGACAGAACAGAAGTGTTGGGGTCAAGCTTTGAAAATGGACTCAGTAAATACCTAACGGATGGGTGTCGGGGAGAAGAGCAGAAGCTGGCGGGACAAAGGAAAGGGCACAAGAAACAACCGGGGGAGCTTGTCGAGATGGCGAAGGCAGCAGAGTGCTCAAGGGTGAGGAGGCAGGAGGAGCCAAGTAATGACTTCATGGCATACTTGGTCCCGGGTGCATTTCCAGAATAAAACTGAGGTGGGCGCTGTGGCCCACGTCTATAATAATCCCAGAGGCTTGGGAAGCTGAGGCAGGAGGATCGCAAGTTCAAGATCAGCGTCAGTGAAGCCCTAAGCAGCTTGTGAGAGCCTGTCTCAAAAAAAAAAAAAAAAAAAAAAAAAAAAAAAGGCAGGGGTGTTGGTGGGGTAGTGACTGGGATGCAGCTCAGTGGCTAAACACCCCTGGGTTCAATCCCTGCTACAAAATAAAACAAACCAAACAAAAAAAAGAATAGAAAAAGGAAAAAAAAAAAAAAAGAAACTAAAAAAACGGAAT
This sequence comes from Sciurus carolinensis, assembly GCF_902686445.1. Lineage (NCBI taxonomy): Eukaryota > Metazoa > Chordata > Mammalia > Rodentia > Sciuridae > Sciurus > Sciurus carolinensis. The sequence continues at coordinate 116,638,266 of NC_062219.1, read as the reverse complement.
AAAACTGAGGATTAGTAGTTCTGAGCACCTTTTCACATGCCTGTTGGTATGTCTTTTTAGGGGCTGGAGTTGTGGCTCAGTGGTGGAGCACTTGACGAGCCAGTGTGAGGCATTGGTGTTCGATTCTCGGCACCACATTAAAAAAATAAAGAAGTAAAATATAGAGGTATTGTGTTCATCTACAACTAAGAAAAATATTGAAAAAAGAGAAATGTCTTTTCAGGTCCTTTGCCCATTTTTCAATCAGGTTATTTACTTTCTTGCTATTGAGTTGTTCAGAGTTCCTTATGTATTTTGGATATAAATCCCTTGTCAGATGCATGGTTTGTAAATACCGTCTCTCCACCCTTTCACTTATTTCCTTTACTGTGCAGTTTTTAAATCCATGTGTTCTATTTGTGTATTTTTGCTTCTGTTACTTATACTTCTGGAATAAAAAAAACAAAAAAAAACAAAACAAAACAAAAAAACCACAGCCCAGACCAATGTCAAAGAACTTGTCCCTTACGTTTTCTTCTATGAATTTTATAGTTTCATATCTTAATCTTTAAATCTTTAATCTGTTTGAGTTGATTTTGTATACTGTGTGAAATAAGAGTTCAATTTCATTCTTCTGTATGGGGAAATTCAGTTTTCCTTACACAGTTTGTTGAAAGGATGTCCCTTTCTCTACTGTGCCATCTTGGCACCCTTACTGGAGATCGGTTGACCCTAATGCCTGGATTTATTTCTGGTCCTTCTCTTCTGTTGTTCCGTATGTCTGTTTTCAGGCTGGTACCATTCTATTTTGATTACCATAGCTTTGTAATACATTTTGAAGTCAGCCTGTATGATGTCCCCAGCTTTGCAATTTAAAATGACCATGTCACCTGACTCCTATCAGAATGTCTGTTATAAAGATGACCAGATAACAAGCACTGGTGAGAATGTGGAGAAAAGGGAACTCTTGTGCACCGTTGGTGGGAATATAAATTGGTGTAGTTGTTATGGAAAACAGTGTGAAGGTGCCTCAAAAAATTAAAAATAGAACCACCATATGATCTAGTGCTCCCTCATGTGGGTGTACATCCAGAGGAAATGAAATCATTGTGTCAAGGAGATAATCTGCATTTTCATGTCCATTGCAGCATTATTCACAATAGCCAAGACAGGAAACAACCTAAGTGTCCATCAACAGATGAATGGATAAAGGAAAAAATATATGCACAGTCATGGACCACATAATGATACTTTGGTCAACAGTGGACCGTCCCCTGAGATTATAATGTAACTGCAAGATTCCTATATGCTAGTGATGTTCTAGCTATGGCAGAATAATGGCCCCTCCAAAGATGTTCATGTTCTTATCCCCAGAACCTGTCAAAATGTTATGCTACATGGCAAGGGGGAGTTAAGTCTGCTGATCATCTGTCCTTGGTGTGGGGATTGTCTAAGTGGGTCCAGTGCAGTCATCAGAGTCTTCGTATTGGAAAGAGGGAGGTGGAAGTGACAGAACTAGAGAGATGGTAACATGATAAAAATTAAACTGGCCCATGGTAGCACTGAGAAAGTTTAACATTGAAAAGAGGAGCTTGGTTTTTAGAAAATGTTAGCTTGACATGGTAGTTAATTCCTACTGAACCCTAGTGACTATCCTCTTTTTTATTTCTACTCAGTTCATTGATGATACCTTAGGCTTTACAAATTAAAACAATAATAAGATGCACCTCACTCCTATTAATGACTGGGCAGTGGTATGTTTGCACTCAAATGTTAGGATTTCAGCAATACTCTAATCCAAGACTTTATGATCTTGGACTGGGGATGTAGCTAAGTGGCAGAGCACTTGTCTAGCAAGTGTAAGGCCCTTGGTTCAATCCCTAGTACTGCCAAAATAAAATAAAATAAATCCTTTATTATCTCCTTTTGGAGAAATGATGGTTGGATGATAAGTTATTACAAAGTCTTCATGTTTTATGTATGTGTATATCAAGAATGCTGATGCAAGAAGGATGCCAGATGAATAAGAAGTCTTGACAGATAACTTCTGGGTCTCTTGGGAGTTGTAATTAGCCATGAAAGTATGAAAACAAATAGTAGGTGTCATAGTTTGATGTAGGACAAGGGAAAATAATGAGGATGAAGAGATGAAAACACTGTGTGTATTTAAAAAACTATATTGGTCTTCCCTGGCTTTGAATATGTAGACAGAGAACTTGAACTTGGTGAACAGCAGCAGCCCGTTTGAGGGGCTAGCACCATCAATTCTGTGTGAGGATAGAATTTCTGAATTTTTGATTTGTGAACAAACATCTCACCACCCCTCCCCTTCCTGTGATTCTCTTGTAGGATTGCATTTTTCTATTCAAGGAATATCAGTCATCTTTTCACAAAACAAGGAAACAGATTTTAGACTCATCAGGGGAAAAATCTTTTGAGGTTTCAGAAATGTACATATTTGGGAAATTTGAAGCTTTCTGTAAAAGACTGGAGAAGGTAAGTGTTATGCAGTCACAGGGCCCCCCTCCCACCCCCACAAATGACCTGCTTGGTTATTTCATGCTTTATGTAGTGTTGTTGAAAATTATTGTTCCGGATCTCTTGTCTCACTGTTGATGTGAATCATCTGATTAAATTAGTCACAAATCACTGCATTTATTATAATATTTTAATCTTTAGTTACTGCCTTTTTCCAGGCACATACCAACTATTGCAAACTTTCACATCTCAAGACTTCAATTCCACTTCCATGTTAAAAACGTCTGCCCTTGACCATTAGGTTAGGCTGTGAGATGAAATACCTGCAGATGCCTGGCAGAACCCAGTCTTGTGCAGTGTTTGCATGTCTAGTGTCTCCTCTTTCTGGGCCTGTGTACATGGAGACATTGTATGGGGGATGACTTTGTTGAGCAGGTATGGGTGGGGAACTTCTGCACCTTTTATTTCATTTATTAAGGCTGACTGAGGGGGAACGATGTTTTTTCAGGGATATAGGAAAGCTGGTACCAGAGGTTCCTTGGAGTCAGCCTTTGGCAAGTCTCTAAAGATATCACGTAGCCAGCCCTCATCCCACCCGACTTTTTTCAAACTCCCTGGATCCTGGTAGTGTTTAGGATCCTATTCATCTTTTGTTGGAAAGTGGGGGGGTGAAGGGACACGATATAGGTTGAAGAGCATTTCCCAGACATGTCCAGAGGTCAATTTTTATTTGTAATCTCCTGATCCAACCAGAACAGGAAAATAGAGAACCAGTTGACTGAGGGGGTTCCTTACTACATATTTCTATGGGGCTTTGTTTGCTTGTTTGTTTCTTACCAACTTTATTGAAACAAAGTTCACATTTCATACAGTTTACCCATTTAAAATGTACAAGTCAATGGTTTCTAATATTTTCACACAGTTGTATAACTATTGCCACAATCTGATTTTAGAGAGATGATTAGATATTTTCATTCCCACTGAACACAACCTGGATCTATTAGCAATCACACCCTATTCACCCCTCTTCCCATGCCTAACCACCCACTAATCTACTTTGTCTCTAATAGATGTCTATGTTGGACATCTCATATAGACAGGATCATATGATATTTAGTCTTTTGGCTTCTTTCATTTAGCATCATGTTTTCAAGTTCATCTGTGTTGTAGGGCTACATTTTATTGCAGATTGTTGTGGTATGGATATACCACATTTTATTTATCCATTCATGATGGACATTTGGGTTGCTTCCTCTTTTTGACTATTAGGAATAATGCTGATACAAACATTCCTGCTGGGGATTGAACCAGGGCCTTGTGCATGTACAAGTTTTTAATATGGATCTATGTTGTTATTTCTCAGGTGTCTACATAAAAGTGGAATTGCTGGGTCATATGCCAACTCCATATTTCATCATTGTTGTTGAGACAGGGTCTAAGTTGCCCAGGTTGGTCTCAAACTGTGAGGCTCAAGTGATCCTCCCTCTGCAGCCCCTTAAGTAGCTGGGTACAGGTGCATGCCACTGCACCCCAGTGGCAACTCCATATTTAACTTTGAGGAACCACTAAACCTTCCAAAGTAGTCGCATGAGTTTATGTTGTAATTAGCAAGGGGTAAGGGCTGTTTCTCCACATCCTCTACAACACTTGTTATTACATCTGTCCTCCTGAATTTGACCATCCTAGTGGGTGTGAAGTGGTGTTGATTTTCCCTGAGAACTAACAGTTTCGAGCATCTTTTCATCTACTTTTTGTCCATTTGTTTTTATTCTTTGGCGGAAAGTCTGTTCAAATGTTTTGCACATGGTGAGTTGTTTGTATTTTTATTGTTGAGTTGTAAGCATTCTTTATTTAAGTCCCTTATGAGATTTATGATTTGCAAATATTTTCTTTAATTCTGTGGATTATCTTTTCCCTCTCCTCAGAGTGCCCTCTGAAGCAAAAGTGTTTAATTTTTATGAAGTTCAACTTACCAGTTTTTTTTTTCTGTTGCTTGTGCTTTTTGGTGCCATATCAAAGAGATTGTTGTACAAGACTGATTTGTGAACAGTAGAGATTTTGGGGGCATATGGTCATTTAGGATATCAGCATAGGTCAAATTAATAAATAGGCCCCATTGGTCAGAACTTGTTCCACAATGATTCCCTCTCCCCACTTCTCTTTCTTTTGTGGTGCTGGGGATTAGGGATGGAACCCAGGGCCTCGTGCATGTTAGGACAGTGCTCTACCACTGAGCACATCCCAGCCCATACTGGTTCTGATCCACTAGAGCATAAATGTTGGAGGGGGTCCTAGGTACCGTTAATTTTCCTGGAACAAGGAACCTTGCCAACTTGGACACAGCTTGGTACATCTTAATAGCCTAATAGCAGTAAAGATCCTTGGTGGCAGGTCTGATTCTAGGCAGAATGGGCATCCATCTGTGAAAAGCAGCCTGGGCATTCCTTTGGTGCTGGGGGTGGTGGTAATAGATAGTTGCATTAGCTGTACTTCCCTTTCTCTGGGGAGACCTTGTTTCTTGTTTTAAGAATAGAAAGTCAAGTCATAAGGGCTCAGCCATCAGAGCTAAAGCGGCAATCCCCAGAGGCCTTGCCTGAAGTGTATTCTGATTGCTAGGTTGTTCCCACTCCTCTGAACTGAGATCCCTTGAATGACTGGCATTTCTCCCAGGTATAATTGGTGAATATTGGCATCTATACCCTCAAATATTGGGTTGTCAAACTTATTCTGAATTATGGCCAGCATTTAGCCTGGTTGGGCCTCTCTTTGCTGAGTGGGGCACAGTAGGCACTCCCGTTGGACTACCCCGTGAGCTCTTTTAAAAATTTCTTTTTTTTTTTGAGTTGTAGATGGACATCATGCCTTATTTTATTTGTTTATTTTTACGTGGTGCTAAGGACTGAACCTAGTGCCTCATGCGTGCTAGGCAAGTGCTCTGCCACTGAGATACAGCCCCAGCCCCCTTTGTGAACCCTTAAATAGTTTAGAAGGAGAGCCCAAGGGTTAAGCTCAGTCAGTGCCTACTAGAAAAAGCTGAGATTCAAAGTCAGAATGACGAGCCGGATGCATGTCCAGTAGTGGCGCATGCCTGTAATCCCAGCAGATCGGGAGGCTGAGGTGGGAAGATGGCAAGTTTGAAGCAAGCCTCAGCAACTTAGCAAGACCCTGTCTCAAAAATAAAAAAAATAGAGGGACTAGGGATATAGCAAAGTGATAAAGCAACCTGGGCAGTCTCCAGTACCAAAAAATCAGTCAGTCAAAGTCAGAGTGACCAAGTGGCAAAGTCTGAGGACCTATAGGACTGAGCCTGGGGCTGGAGAGCTAAGACTTCAGACTTGGCCTGAGACCTTTAAGGAACAAATGCAGAAAAAGGTTCTAATATGTCAGCATTAGGATGCCTGAAACACCTTTTTTTTGGTAGGTAGAAACTTGATGGTGCGTTGAATGATAGTCTGTCTTAAAGAGCCAGAATTAAGTGTATACAATAATCTTTGCTGCTGCTTCCTGCCATGTGAATATTGGTGTTTCCCAGAGTGAGAGTTTTGTATGTTTTTCCTGCTGAAAATTTGTGGGAGAGAAAAAAAGGAATGGGAGCTGGTATTGCTGGGGGGAGATTTAAGGAACAGGAGCTAGGAAATGAGGTGTAGGTCATGACACATGGTGACCCTGGGATGAGAGGATCATAGCAGACTGAGAACTAGGAAGGGTGCCTAGGTCAATGAGCTGGAGAAAGGATTAAAACTGATTGTCAGAACAGAAAGGTCAAGAGTTGATGAAGAGAGTTGGTGTTCTCCAGTTCTATCCATTAACCAGCAGATGCCATAATTTCACTCTTCTTTATGGCTAAGTAATACTCCATTGCGTATACATACCACATTTTCTTTATACATTTGTTGATGGGCATTGGGACTGGTTATGTAACTTGGCTAATGTGAATTGTACTACTATAAACATGGATATGGCCATATCTCTAGAGTATGCTGATTTTAGATCTTTTGGATATATATCAAGAAGTGGGATAGCTGGGTCATATGGTGGTTCCATTTCTAATCTTTTGAGTGATCTCCATACTGTTTTCCAGAGTGGTTGCACTAATTTGTAGTCCCACCAACATTGTGTGAATGTACCTTTTCCCCCATATCCTGCCAGCATTTATTAATATTTGTGTTCATGTTGATTGCCATTCTGACTGGAGTGAGATGAAATCTCAATGTAGTTTTGATTTGCATTTCTCTGATTGTTAGAGATGTTGAACATTGTTTCATATATTCATTGTCCTTTTATTTTTCCTATTTTGAAAAGTGTCTGTTGTTTTGACCATTTATTAATTGGGTGATTTTTTTTTTGTGTGTTAAGTTTTTTGAGGTCTTTCTTTACATATTCTGGATATTAGTCCCCTGTCTGAGGAGCAGGTGGCAAAGATCTCCCAATCTGTAGGTTCTCCCTTCACAATATTAATTGTTTCCTTTGTAGGTTTTTATGTTGATGTCATCCTGCTTGTTGATTCTTGGTTTGTTTCTTGAACTTTAGGAGTTTTGTTAAGGAAGTCATGCCTGTGCCAATATGTTGGAGTGTTGAGCCTTCAATTGTAGTTTCTGGACCCAGAAAGTAAAGGGTCAAATATTTTCTCTTATATGCAGAAGCTAGACCAAAATAAGGGAAACAAAAAAAGGGAGGGAATCCCATGGAGATAGAAGAGAGTCAGTGGAGTAGAGGAAGGGCGTTGAGAGGGAGAGAGGAGGGATGGGAAAAGGGAGAAAAGGTGGAACGAATCTCACTGGACTCTCTCTGCACATATATGAATATACAGTGAATTTCACCTTTACGAATATCTATAATGCTCTAATTAAAAAAAAAAAACACTCTAAATAAATAGAAGAAAGAGCAGTAGAGTAGAGGAAAGGGAACAAGGAGAGGGAGGAGGAGAGGGAAAAGGGGCACTGGGGACTAAACTGGAGCAAATTATATTCTGTGTGTAATCATCTCTGAATGAACCCTGGTATTATGTAATTGTAGTACACTAATTGAGAGAGAAAGAGAGAGAAACGAACTCTGGTGAAAAAGGCAAGACCAGGACAAATGAGCTGGGTTGCGGTCATGGCTGTTTCTATTGCCGCATGGTGAGGGAATTATCACTGGATAGCTGAAGGGGCAAGAGTGGGACCAGCCGCTGTCTCAGCCTCAAGATAACCCCTCATCCTACCCCTGGACAAAACAGAGGCTGTGTTAATGACAGGAATCTTGTCCTGAGTCTCTGGCTCTTGGAGCCAGGTGGTAGAAGGAAGGGTGAAGGGCAGAGTGTTAGCAGGTTAGAATAGCCGAGCAGGCTGGGAGTTTTGTTTTTCCATTCGTTTTGGCTTTTAAAGTAGACGGGTGTAGTGTTATGTAGGTGTTAGGAGGAGCTCCGGGTATTTCCTGTGTTTACATGGAGTATGCATAGCGTGCTGTAAGTTCCAGGTGACCTTGTTTCCTCCAGGTTTGGATACAGTGATTTTTGGAAGCGTGAGGAAACAGTGGCAGAAGAACAGCAGTTGCTCTGGAAACAGCCCTTCTGTTTTCAGATGTGCACAGGACTTCATGTGAAGCCTGCTGGTGGTGGGAGGACAGCAGAGTTGTCTTCATGGTGTGTGGTGATTGGAGGAGTCCCTAAAAACAGGCTTATTTCCTTTCTCTCCCTGGAGAGCTTTGAGCATCATTCTTTAATGCAGGAAACTAAACGGGGAATAACTGAGGAAGATGAAGGAACCAAGTAGCCTGTGGATGTAAGATTTTTGGGGTGTAGTATGTGCCGCTGGTACACAGAGAGAGAGGTGGCCATTTCTGATTCTGAGTCTTTCCCAGGGCTCCTAGGGGGTTAGAAGCGATTGCTGTCATCCTTCAGGCTTCTAGGGCTGAATGCAGGTGTCAAAGTAAGAACGAGGATTTGTGTGGAGGTCACAACTATGGTGAAGGCCAGCAGCCGTGGTGATCCAGTAGAATGATTTCTAGAAAATCCTCAAGAACAAAAGAATGAAGCCGTTTGAGTCAAGGTCTCATTCTGCCTCACCACATGAAAAAGTGATTCGCTTCTGAGAAAGGTGGTAAAACTCTCTCTGGATATGATAGAACATCATCTGTCATAAAAAGTCTTAGAGCAGTAAAGATAGGTGGCAGAGCTATGTCTTCCACTTTCATCTCCTCTGGTAGGTCTTATCTAAATGAATCTAGAGCCTGTCTGTTGGTTTGACTTTGTAACTAATGATTCATTAAGAACTCATTTTAGAGAAGGGGCCTAATATCTCATTTTTAAAATAGACAGTGGCATTGGCCGCAGCTGTAGCTCAGAGGTAGAGTGCTTGCCTCGCCAGTGCTGTTTGACCCCAGCGCTGCCAATAAATAAACAGATAACATTTCTCTTTTTAAGATTACAGAAATGATAACTATTGTTCAGACATATTCATCCTTGAGTAATTCTACAATAGAAGGAATAGATATCATGGCAATAAAATTCAAAAATATTTATCAAGGGGTTGAGAAAAAGCAATATGACATTCTGGATCCAAGGCGGACAGAATTCGACAAAGATTTTGTAGACTTCATGACAAAAATCAATGCTTTAGAGGTAAGTGGTTATACATGCTCTTCCTTAGGAAAGCTGGACTAGTCAGTAGAGCTGTCCTGTATTTACTGTAAAGATTCACATAGAGTAAATGTTCACATATTTACTATTATGTTAAATTCCTGTTGCGAATTGATAAAAATGTTTGCAGTGTGAATAATTTTTAAGCGAGTTCACAGATATTTTCCAACTTTTTGTTTTAATGAAAAATGAAAATATACAATGCCAGATGTCAGCGAATAACCAGACGCCTAAAGGGCCATTAGAGCTATGGTTCATTTTAAATTTATTTTAGAATTTGCATTTCATTTTTGTTGTGCCAAGGAGCCAGTGTAAGAATATATTTGTGGTCCTTATTGTTTCCGTTTGGAGAGATTTGAGGGCAGATGGAGAAGGTGGGTCACTCTCCCTTTGGTCTTGTGCCTTAAGCCTGCGTTCTTCCTGCAGCCAGGGAGGGCAGCTCTGAAGAGACCTCATATCCTGTGTGTCATAGATTAAGGGACACCAGAAGCATGAGGAGGAGGAGTCAAAACATGTTAGATGAGACTGTGTCGTATTTCTTACTTTTTGGGCTTATATGACTTCAGTTCTATTCTAACTGAAAACTACCATTGAACCAAGTTCAGCCCCAGGAAATCATCTCCTCTTTGCTGTGGAACAACTTGGAGACATAGGCAGGGAGGAGAATATTCTTGGTCTCCTTTATGCATCTGAAATTCTTGCCATGAAAGTGAGAAAAAAAAAAAATCAGTTTCGGACTGAGGATATAGCTTGGTGGTAGAACACTTGCCTAGCAAATCCAGGGGTTTGGGTAAAAGATACCCAGCACGCTGCATACACACACAAACACACACAGAATCATATTTTTGTTACATTTATTAATTTTAAAAAACTATGTTACATATAATCTGGGCAATATAAATTTAAAAATCCCTAAAATTCTACCATTCTAATAACAGCACTTTTTATTTTTGGCATAGATTTCCTTTCAGCTTATGAAAATTAGATTCTTTGATATTCTTACTTTTAATTTTGGGTTAGTTGAGTACAATAGAGTTTGCTTCCAAAATGCATTGGGAGTTAAATACTTATGGCAAGGGAGATTTTTAAAAAACTTGTTATCTCTTAAATTATTTTTAAGACTTATTAATAAGGGTTTTTATGTTTTAGAAGACATATTGTGGCCCAAGATACACATTTTAGCTTTTGGTAAATTCAGAGGCCAGATTAGCCTTTTAACAGATAAGTTGCTTGACGAGGCAGTGTTTTAATTTTCCTTCCTTTTCCAATGTTCAGTTCATGGGTGTGCTATATATTAGTAGATCTAACCAATTCAGTCTGTAAAAATAATTTGCAAAGTGATTTGGCTCCCTCTTTTGGGTACCAGCAGTTTGGAGTTCACTTCTTGGGATAGGTAGGAGTTTTGGAAAACATTCTCTGCTGTTTGTTCCTCCTTAGCAGTGGCAAAGATATTTCTGGGAGTAGTTGTGTTGGAAAATGATATTCTTGCCCTGGTGTGTACAGTGTCATTACATTGTTCTATGAGCACGCTTAGACATTCTAAATGTCCCAAAGAAAATTGTTTGGCAAGGGACACTCCTTTCATAAATTCTCTAACCAGGGATATCAGTAATGAGCTGCAAATGGAAAACACATGTGACTTTAATTTTTCTCCACGTGGAGAGAATTAAAGAGAGGCAGGTGAAATTAATTTTAATAATTATGCTTTATTGATCCCATTCATTCAAAATGGTATGATTTTAAAATATCATTAAGATAGAAATCATTAACAAGATATTTTACATCATCTTTTTTTGCACTAAGTCTTTGAAATCCTGCTTGTATTTTACAGTTACAGACATCTTATTCTAAGTAGTTATATTTTAAGTGCTCAGGAGCTACAGCGTGGCCCGTGGCTGTCATGTTGGATGGAGCATTTCTAGATGGGTAGATGGCAGAGAGCTGGGAGGCTATTTTGATTGTAGGGAAGCCATTAACTGTTAAACAAAATGGATCTCTTCCTTAACATAAAAAATCATTTAAGTATTTATATGTTTTAGGTACAGATACAAGCGTTTATGAACAGTACTTTTGGAAAAATCTTATCTTCTCAGCAGGCTCTTCAGCTGCTGCAAAGGTATTTATAATACTTTAAGCAGTATAGTTTCTAGGTGGGACACAAATTATCTGAAAACACAATTTCAAATAAGATACTGTTCAGAAATCTCTCCTACATAAACCTTAATGCTTACAATATTACCTTTCAATTACCACTTAACAGATTGATAAAAATTTGAAATAAAGTATGTTATTTTTTTTCATTGCATTTTTATAGCTGAAAGTCTTTCAATAAGAAGATGAAATTATCTCACATGTTCCCCCACCTGAGTCCTGTACTATGCTCAAGGTTATTTTCCTAGGAGTTATTGGGAAGGGAAAAGATAATGTTTAATTCTACATATTGAAGGGATTTCTGAAAGTGGGATTATGGAAGAGTACAATTTTCCATTTTTCCTGGGGGCTCTTTTTATCTTTTTTGTTTATTTCATTACATATATGTGAGGCGTACAGCGTGATGTTTTGACGTATCTGGCGGAGTGGGTGCTGCAGTCAAGCACTAACACATCCGTCATCTCACACAGTTACCCGCTCTTTGTTTTTGTGTAAGAGCACCTAAAATCTGCCCTCCCAAAGCTTCCTTTCCCTCTCTTCCAAACAGAGGTTCTCCCCCAGTGGGTGAGGAATCTGCATTAGAAGGACAAGCTGAACTAGAGGCCCTGCTCTTCCAGCTCTGGGGTGTGGGGCTCAAGACCCATGTTGGGGCCCTATTGGAACTCTTCTGGGAGTCAGAGGGTCTGGGTTTGGGTCTGGCTTGTCACAGTTCCACATGGATGTTAGGATGGCTCATACCTTGAGAGACCCTCGTGAGATTCAGACATATAGTGATTCTGATGAGTGACAGTACTGTGCACGCTGCTGTCAATTCATTTTATTATCAGAACATGGTGGTTCTGTTCCTTCCTGTGCGTCTCTTATTCTCTGAGTGCAAGTGCTGTTCAGACAGCGTTGTTATGGTGGCTGTGGTTACTGGGAATGACATGGGCACTAACACTGGCAGAGGTACCTTTACTGAGCCATCCTCCACTCTTCTCTTTCATGTCAGCTTTAATGTCACATTCTTGGGGAAGTTTGTCTTGACGCCTCAGACTTGGCCAGGTCCCCCTGTTAGATGCATCTCCAACCTCCTCATAATTTACATCCTTGCTCAAGTAACTCTTGACTGATAGCTGCCTTTTCCATAAGATGACCCTAAGCTCTGGAGAGCTCGGGTGCCCCCGCCTGGCCTCTTTCATCACTGGACATCCCAGGAGAGTGTGTGAGCCCGGTGTGAATGTCTGTCAGGTAGTTGAACCCGTGGTTAGTACTCGGGCATCTCTGAGGTCTATTTCTCACTTCCTGTTAAATTACTCAGCGTGAATTACTTTTAGATTTCAGAAGCTGAACATTCCCTGTCTTCAGTTAGAAATCAATCACACAATCGAGCGAATTCTCCATTATTATGTGGCTGAACTTGAAGCTACGAAAAAGGCAAGTGGCATGTTTATGAATTGGAATGATGCGTGGTACAAAAGGAAGAAAATCTGAAGGCATTTACCCTCACTCTCCTTGCCTCAGTTTTTAAAAAAATGTTTTCCTAAGTTGTAGATGGACCCAATACCTTCGTTTTATTTATTTTATGTGGGGCTGAGGATCAAACCCAGTGCCTCCCTGGTGAGGCAAGCGCTCTGCCACTGAGCCACGACCCCAGCCCCCGCACTGCACCAAGCTTTTCAGAGCGACTCTCACTGCTGAGGACCTTCGAGGTTCCCTTCGGCTTGGGGGAAGGCACCGGCGGGGCATGTCACTGCACAGCCCAGTCGACACCTCTCTGCTCTTAAGAACTAGCTGTCTTTTTGCCACAGTAGTCAGGTGTGTATATAGCAGAACCCACTTAAGTTAGTATTTTTTCATATAGAAATACAGGCTCTGGAGAATAGATATGACAGATATGCTTCTTCTTTTGAATGTCTCCTTAAAATTTGGGACAAGGACAGAAAAAATAGGAAATAAAGGTGAAGAGAGAATTCAATATCACATACTGTAAACATCATTGTTTACAATCATTGGGCTTCAGGTTATCATCTCTGAGGTGCAGTTATGTAATTAGTGACCCCTTCTATATACAACATGTGAATAATGGTTACATAACTGTACAAATGCAATTGTAAAGTTTTTGCCTTCTCTACTGTAGAATTCAGAATTGACACCATATTTTTAATTACAGCTTTATCATTCTCAAAAAGACGACCCCCCTCTTGCTCGCAATATGCCCCCTATAGCAGGAAAGATACTTTGGGTGAGGCAGCTCTATCGCCGGATAAATGAGCCCATCAACTATTTCTTTGTAAGCCAATAATTACATTTATAATATGTGTATTTTGGTGATTTTAATACAAAATTGCTTTGCAGGTACATTTTATCCTGTAATATTTGTGCCTGATAAGGTGGAGTCAGTTCTTGACTGGGCAAAGAAAATTTAGCTTATAAATATGCTTGAGACTCAGTCAGTTCTTTTGTGTTTAGTAGATAAGCCAGTTCAATTACAGTTATCTCAAAGTTGGTGCATCTTATAATGTTATGTCTTTTAATAATACAGACACTTTATAAAGGTTTTTTAAAAGTAATTGTTTGAGAATGCTATAAAGCACTGTCCCAGTGTGAAGCTTACTTCCATGTGTGGACAGATAGTTCACTGATAGATATTTAATGAAGGCGAAGACACGCTGGCTGTATTCCTGCATGAAGAGCTGAGTGTGAGAAAGAGCATAATAGTCTGTTCATTCTTTATGTCCTTACAATTATTAGATTTTTCAAGAACAGGGTAGTCTTAGGCCTGGCTGAAACTGCCCCTTTGTCTTTTCTTTGTTTTAGTTTTGTTTTTATTTCAGAGGCAGAAAGTAACAGAGTACAGTGATTTGCTTGATGCTGTGTCTTATGCCTAAATGTAGAATGAAATAATTACAAAATGGTAGTCTTGCAAGTTGTTTATTGTTGCTTTATATAAGACATTGTTCAGTGTGAAGATTCTGCTGTTTGGTTTGGCTGTCTTTATTTATTTCGTTGTTCTGAATGTCAATTTTTTGTTTTTGTTTTTTAAACCTTGGCCTTAGACAAGAGGCCAGGGTAGGGACTCAGTTACTATAGAGGGAGGGTAGAGCTGGCCCTGTTTGGCATATGTGAATCGAAACCTAAATCTTTCAATTTTACATAAAGAAACTTGGGTTTTTTTGTTTGTTTGTTTGTTTGTTTTTGGTACTGGGGATTGAACTCAGGGGCACTTGATCACTGAGCCACATCCCCAGCCCTATCTTGTATTTTATTTAAAGACAGGGTCTCACTGAGTTGCTTAGCACCTCACTTTTGCTGAGACTGGCTTTGAACTCACGATTCTCCTGCTTCAGCCTCCTGAACCAGTGGAATTACAGGCGTGCGCCACTGTGCTCTGTAGAAACTTGATTTTTATTCCTTCATACTTATCAAGTTTTTGTGTGTGTGCTGGAATTCAGGAATTTGCCGTGCTATTTATCATTTGGTTGTATCTTGTCTAGAAAAGTTAGTGAGGGACTAGAGACTTGGAGGTGGAGACTCCTACTGCCTGGAATGGGCTGTGAGGCTAGAGACCTCTCTCTTTCTATTGATTGATTGATTGATTGAAGCTACATCCCTAACCTTCTTTATTTTTTTATTTTGAGATAGGGTCTCTAATTTGCTAAAGCTGACTTCAAACTTGCCATCCTCCCTCCTCAGTCTCTTGAGTTGCTGAGATCACAGGTGTGCCCCACTGCACCTGGCAAGACCTCTTTTTAAATTCTTTCCTTTGCCAGTGTTCCCTCTGGTAATGTTTCCCTATTCCTCTCTCTAGCTTCCATGGTCTTCCCCATCTCTTGTTTTACTCTGAGGCAAAATCTTGGGTAGCATAACTCTTTGATGCCATCTTAAATATAAAGTTTTTTGATAACAGTTTGCAGTCTCTTAAAATATACCTTTATTTTTTTTCCCCTTAAAAACAACAACAGAAAAACTCAGACATTTTGTCAAGCTTGGAAGGAAAAGCTGTCATCCGTCAGTATAACAAAATCTCCTACGTGCTGGTGGAGTTTGAGGTCATCTACCACACGGCCTGGGTCCGGGAGGTCTCGCAGTTGCAGTATGGTAAGTGTAAGAGGGCCACATGTCGGGGCTGGTGACTTCGAGTGCGTTCATGGTTCCGGAGAATATTTTACATCCCTTTCATATAATGTTAGGCCAGTTAAAATTTAGACTTAGGGATGATAACAATGGTTTATTTACTTATAGTTGTTGATCTTCTGATTTTCTTCTGTTTTTTTATACCTTTATTTCACTTATTTATTTCTAAGTGGTGGTGAGGATTGAACCCAGTGTCTCCCATGTGCTAGGCAAGTGCCCTACCACTGAGCCACAACCCAGCCCATCTTCTTTCTTCCTTTTTAAAAGCTTTTTGGACCCAAGGTCGCACTGTGTTGCCCAGGCTGGTGGTGTACTCCTGGGCTCCGGTGGTGCCCCTGCCACAGCTTCCCAACTAGCTGGGACCACAGGTGCTCGCTCACCTGGTTTAACAGTCAGATTTTATCAGCAAAAGTTGTCATGATCGTTAAGTTGATATACATAAATTGTGACATTCTCCTGAAAAACAGTATTTCAAAGTGAAAATATCTTCATAGATATCATCTCCATAGATTGATGAAGGTTTCCATGTTCAGTCTTATCATGTTGCTTCAGATCTCAATCAGGGGACTGCCTCCCTCCCTCCCTCTTTCCCTCCTTTCCTTTCCCCCTCGTCCTGTTTTTTCCTTCTCTTTCTTTTTCTGTTGCTGCATTTGACCTCAGTTTTGAGCTCATGACTTCACAGCGTTAGGGTTGGCCTGCCTGCCTCCGAGGGCAGGGGTTATGCGGGTCAAGCTTTGGACTCCGCGTGAGCAGGGGATGGATCTTCCCCATCGTCCCTCCCTGCTGGCCACACTGGGGATGTGGTTTTGATGTGGACTCAGTTGTTGGTCAGTTCGGTTTCCTCTTCTGTCCTGTCTCAACCATAAAGTCATAAGCACAACCTTCAGCGAGAGCCGTGACCTTGGTGGAGGTCCTCCAGCATTCCCTGGAGGAGTGCTGTCTGCCTCCCAAACCAGGAGGCAGACAGTGCCCTTCAGCAGAGCACGGAGTCGCAGGTGTGGGCAGCACGAATTCTGCAGGCGGGTCCTTGGGAGCAACAGTGCGGGGGCCATTCTTGTTTCTACCTTCTCACTCCAGAGCTCTTGTAGTTTATCTGTGGGGACATGGCAGTTCCACACCGACGCCCATCCACTGCATACCTACATCCTATAGGACGGCTCCCCAGGTCCCCAGGGTGCCAGTCCCAAATGGCATAGTTAAGCCTTCAATAAGTTGCTTTCCTGGGCCACCTGCTTCTGGGGAATGTGCTGTAGGTGGCCTCCGGGGATTCTGCTGAAACCCTGCTAATGGAGCAGCGTTCTCCATGGAACTTCAAGATCAGCTTAAAACTCACACCACGAAAAAAGGCAAAAGAGAATTTTTAACAACAAGCGCGGAATGTGCGCTGTTTTGCATCTACAATGTCGTGCACTTTTCTACTTTTTGTGTCTTGCAGGATTTTGCGTCCCCGATGCCCTTCCTTTTATCTGTACATGTTCAAATACAAGCTCAACAGACACCAGTTCCAGAAAGGCCTTTCTTATTCCTCTTGGCAGAAAATAATGTTTTCCTCCTCCAAAGTCCTCGCACATTTTATCTGCCTTTCCTTCCCGTGACACTCCCTTGTGTGTTCACCTTGTCTCCTCCTCACAGCCCGAGGATGCCCTCTGTGTCTGTTTCATCTTGAATCCTTTAAATAATGGTCATAACCAACATTTATATATACATATATGCTTACCAGTATGCCAGGTTTGTCTAATCAATTTGCATATACAGTCCCTTTAATCCTGATAGCAACCCTAGGAGGAGCTGTTATTGTCCTTGTGTATCAGATGAAGGAACTGAGGCACTGAGAGGTTAGGTGACTTGCCAAGATCACACAGCTAGTGACCGGCAGAGCCAGGATTCGCTCTGATGGTCGGGCTCCCAACTCTATTCTCTTAACCTTTGTACTTTACTCCTCAAAGGGTCAGGATTAGTGCCAGGCACAGTGGGGGACTCTAGATATTTTAAAAATAAGTAGAGATCAGACTATCTTTATAAATGATGATTATGTCAGATTTCCTGGAGAGTTTGTTCCCCTTGAGAATATCAGTTGACACGTATTAGGTGCAATAACCTCATTGCAGTGGATTGATGCACAAGAGAAGTGGGTGCAAGTAAAACTAACAGTATAAAGTGAAGTTGTTTCATGTGAGCCCAGGCTTTGAGAAATGGACTGTTCTGGAAGGCTTCCTGGTATTCCACTAATGTGACTGTGCTTAGCTACGTAGATGCTTGGGGTAATAGCTGGACACCTAGCTTCAGCCTCCTTTAGCTGCTTGCTTGACAGAGTTCCTCTGCTGGTGGTTCACAGGGAGTGAGATGCCTCCTCAGTCTGGAGCAGGCTTCCTGGCCATCATTCTCTGTCTATTCTGGTTCTGTTGCTGACTTTTCTGTCCTTTGAAGCAAGCTCAGTACAATCTTAGGGAAGACGAATTTCATTAAATGAGTGGTCAAAGTTATTTTGAAATTTACTTGGGAGGGCGAATGATTCCTAACCCAATTCTAAAAAGATTCCAAATGAGTTGAATAAAATTAAAATCCTTGCTGGGTGCTGTGGCACACACCTGTAATCTCAGCTGCTTGGGAGGCTGAGAAAGGAGGATCACAAGTTCAAGGCTAGCCTTGGTAATTTAGAGAGATCCTGTCTTAAAATAAAAATTCTTAAAGGGCTAAATGCAGCTTAGTGGTAGAGTGCCCCTGGGTTCAATCTCTAGTACTGAAAATAAGTAAATAAATAAAAGGAAAAGAAATCCTCATGAAACCCATAGCATTAAGAACCTTATCAGGACTAGTGAGTAAAAGTCAAGTTACTTCAAAAGAATATAGGGGTGGGCTGGGGATATAGCTCAGTTGGTAGAGTGCTTGCCTTGCATGCACAAGACCCTGGGTTCAATCCCCAGCACCAAAAAAAAAAAAAAAAGAATATAGGGGCTATTTTGTTTTGCTAGAAATTTGATGCTGCCACATTCTATGAAGTAATGTTAGTCTTGGAAGATTCTGTGTTATTAATGAAATTCTCATGTTAATAATGTTTGTTAAAATAAAATGTAACAATGCTGGACATGGTGGCATATGCTTGGGAGACTGAGACAGGAGGATTGCAAGTTTGAGGCCAGCCTCAGTAATTTAGTGAGGCCCTAAGCAACTTAGTGAGACCCTGTCTCAAAATAAAAAATAAAAAGCCCGGGGATGTGGTTAAATGGTAAAGTATCCCTGGGTTAAATCCCCAGGAACCCCCCCCCCCAAAAAAAAAAAGGAAGAAAGAAAGAAAAAAAGAAATGTAACAAGCTAACACAGGTCTCTATAAATGTTTTAGTATTATGCTTCTAGAAGTAATTCATGGTAGGATAGCAAAAAATCTAAGGCTACCCAGCAAGAACAATTTGGGATCTTGTATTTCAATTCTTAATAAAAAGTATATCTGAAAATGCCTACTTTTATGAATGATGCTCATCTAAGACACAGTATAAGAAAATTCTCTCCACTCTGGCTTCACAACTCGATATTGTTTAAATATTTCTTACCGATATTGAGCTTCATTGTAAAAAAAAAAAAATTTCAGAATGGAGATTTAATTCAGGTAAACCCTCTTACAGAAACCAGTTTGGAATCAGGGCAAAAGAGTTTGAAATCCGTGAGGTGTGTCATCTTTGGTAGTTTTTCCCATCTTCGGGTTCTTTCTCAGGGGTAAACTAAATATTCACAAACATAAACCACAGATCTCTTTGACCCACTCAGAAAAGTATCCTGGTTCACAGCACAAAGGACCTCAGTAATTGGTCAAGTTTTATCTCTCTGGATCTTATTTAAGGGCTTTCTAGACACTCCGCCTTCATCTCTCTAGGTCTTGAGTGTTGACTATGTGCCAGAAACTGTGCCTTAGTACCTGGGGCATCAATGTTACTGTTCTGTCCTTATGAAGTTAGTAGTTCAGTGGGGAAGGTAGACATGTAAACAGAGCTGAGCAGAAAGGAAATCCAGAATAAATAATGCCGGTACTCATTTATTTGTAGCTTTACAAGCCACACTTTTTGTGCGACATCCAGAAACAGGGAAGTTGCTGGTTAATTTTGATCCCAAAATTTTGGAAATTGTGCGGGAAACTAAGTGCATGATAAAGATGAAGTTGGATGTTCCAGAGCAGGCAAAGAGATTGCTAAAATTGGAAAATAAATTGAAATCAGACAAATTGTATTTGCAGGTAAGATGATGATGTTTTCTGATTATTTTGAAGGAGTGTGTGTGTGTGTGTGTGTGTGTGTTGTGCATGAAGAACATCCCCATAGGTATGCTGACATTGAGGGAAAATTCATTACTCTGTTGATTCTTGATAGAATTAAAATACTGACTTGCAAGCAAAAAGAAAGACTGGAGATGGAAAGATTGGAGAAGAGTGTCAGGAATCAGATTTATATTTCTGGACAATAAGTGATGAATTAGCTGATTTTTAAAAAGGTTTTAATTGTAGCTTTATAGATTAAGTGCATTAAGCTTTATAATACATTCAATCTTATGGTTCTAATAAGATATAAATGAAGAAAGTGGGATGACTATAAAATGACGTGAGTGGAAATGATTCTTCAACATTGTGGGGTGAAATGGAGCTTTGCTTCAATTCAATTTCAGTCCTGGGTCATCTGAAAATTCCAAAAATGAAAGTGACACACAAAAACTGATATTCAAGGGGCAGGGGTTGTGGCTTAGTGGCAGAGCGCTTGCCTAGCACATGTGAGGCACTGGGTTTGATCCTCAGCATCACATAAAAATAAATACATAAAATAAAGGTATAAAAAACATAGATAGTAATTTTTTTTTAAAAAAGGGACAACAAAAAGATAGGAGTATTAGAATGTAGATTCCCAAAGTGGTTTTGTAAACTAAGAGCTATGGGCTGGGGCTGTAGCTCATTGGTGGAGCACCGCCTAGCATGTGTGAGGCTATGCATTCCGTCTCAGGCACTGAGGGGGAAAAAAGCACTAGCTTTATTGGAGTATGGTTCACATACTACACGACTCACCCATTTAAATCCACAGTGGAATGGTTTTAGTATCTTCATTAAGTTGCCCAACCATCAGCACCATCAATTACAGGACACTTTCGTCATCTCCCAAACAGACTCATATCCATTAGCATCTGCTCCCTATTTTCCCTCAACTCCCTGTATTACACCACACCCTGGAGATCTCCAGTTCACTTCCTGCCTCTATGGATCTGCCTATTCTGGACATGTCATACAGATGGAATCAGATAATTTGTGGGTTTTTTTGTGACTGGCTTCTTTCACTTGAATGATGTTTTTAAAAGTCCTTCATATCATTTCATGTATCAATACTTCATTCCTTTTCATGGCCAAATGAAATTCCACTGCATGACTATACCAAATTTTAGTGATCTACTCATCTCTTGATGAACATTTGGGTTGCTTCCACTTTACAGCTATTAAGAGTAACACTGCTGTGATCATTTGTACACAAGTTTTTGTGTGGACACGTGTTTTCATTCTCTTGGATATCTATATCTAGAAGTGAGTTGACTGACTTGATCTCTCCATGTTTAACCTTTAGAAAACTGCTGTACTGTTTTCCAAAGTGGCTCGTAATTTTCCATTCCCACCAGTAGTGCATCCTTGCCATTACTTATTATTACCGGTCTTTTTCATCTGGGCCATCCCAGTGTATGTGAAGTGCTGTTTCATGGTGGGTTTGATTTGCATTTCCCTGATGACTACGGATGATCAGCATATTTTCATGAACTTATTTGTAGATTTTTAGGGGAATGTCGGTGAAGATTCTTTGCCCGTTTTAATTTTTTTTGCACATTGTTATGGTTTGGATGTGAGGTGTCCCCAAAAGCTCACATATGAGACAATGCAGAGTGTTCAGAGGGGAAATGATTGGATTGTGAGAGCCTTAACCCAATCAGTGAGTTAATCAGCTGGTGGGATTAATTGAGTGGTAACTGGAGGCAGGTGGGGTGTGGCTGGAGGAGGTGGGACCCTGGGGTCGTGGCTTTGGGGTATGTATTTGTACTGGCTAGTGGAGTCTCTCTGCTTCCTGACTGTCATGTGAGCTGCTGCCATGATGTTTAGCCTCACCTGGAGCCAGGAGGAATGGAGCCTGCTGTCTGTGGACTGAGACCTCTGAAACCATGAGCTCCCAAATAAACTCTTCCTCCTCTACAATTGTTCTGGTCAGGTCTTTTAGTCGCAGCAGTGAAAAAGCTGACTAAAACAATTTTTTATTGGTGCCTTATAGTTGTACATATTGGTGGGATCTGTTGTTACATATTCGTACAGGCACATAATATAGCAATATAATTTGGCCAATATCACTCCCAAGCACTTACCCACTCCCTTTCCTCCTTCCTCCTGGTCCTTTTCCTTTACTGATCTCCCTCTGATTTTCATAAGATCCATCCTGATCTTTGTTTTCCTTTTTCCTCTCTAGCTTCCCCATATGAGAGAAAACATATGACCCTTGGCCTTCTGAGTTTGACTTATTTTGCTTTACATAATGGTCTCTAGTTCCATCCATTTTCCTGCAAATGCCATAATTTCATTTTTCTTTATGACTGAATAAAACTCTGTTGTGTATATATACCACATTTTCTTTGTCCATTCACCCATTGATGGACACCTAGGCTGGTTCCATTATAAATTGTGCTGCTGTGAACATCAGTATGCATGTATCACTGTAGTAAAATGACTCGGGATAAACAATGAGGGGTGGAATAGCTGGATCATATGCCTGGTCTTTTGAGGAGCCTATGATTTCCATAGTGATTGTACTAATCTGTAGTCCCACCAATAGAGTAAAAGTGTTCCTTTTTCTCCACATCCTCTCCATCTTTGCTCTTTTTATTTTTATTTTTTTATTTTTTAGTTGTAGAAGGACACAATACCTTTAGTTCATTCATTTATTGTTATGCAGCACTGAGATTTAACCCAGTGCCTCCCGTGTGTTAGACAAGCACTCCACCCTGGGCTACTACCCCAGACCATCTCATTTTTTAATTGAACTATTTGACCTTTTAATTTACAAGTTGTAGTAGATATTTATAGATTTTATTTGATATACGATTTGCAAAATTTTCCTCCTATTCTGTGTTGTCTTTCACTTTCTTGATGTCCTTCGAAATACATGAATTTTAAATTTCTATTAAACCCAGTTTACCTATTTTTTCTTGTGTCTTTTGTATCTTGTTTTGTTGGTGTCATATTTGAGAAATCTTTGCCTAATCCAGGGTCACAAAGTTTGCCTATGTTTCCTTCAAAGAGATGGATAGTTTTAGCTCTTTCCAAAATAGTAGGTCATTGTTACCAGAAAAAACAACTCAGAGGAGCACTGGCATTGTGAAAACTGTGGATTTGGCTTCTAAGACCAGGTTTTTGGACTGACTAGTTGTGACTCTGGAGGAGCAAGTGTCAAAGGACTGGTGGAAGTTGGGGCTAATATTACTCACAGCACATCTTACAGGATTTCCGTTAGCATTGGATGATAACCTGAAAGTCGAAGTCCTTTGCCAAGTGCCAATCATAAATAAATCTTCAACTACAAGTATCAGAGAAAAAGGAAAGGAAAGAAGAACTTGGAAACTATTAAGTAAAAACTGAAACAGTTTAATATTATTAGCTTGGGGAAGATGTCAGTCAACTCTCTGTCTCCTACCACAGTGTAATAAATTACACATGGTCAAAAAATTTACAAATGGTCAAAAATTGATCATCATAGTTTATCTCTAAAATACTATCTAAAGGAAAAATTAAAAGTCTATTAATTCTGGTTGCATGGAGAAGATAGATTTATTTAAACTCAGAAAGCAAGTATGATATCAGCGATGGGTATGTTCTAATGAGTCAGAAGATAAGGAACACAAAGGGAAAAATGTATAATAACAACCATCACAGAAAGATAATTATCCAATCAATTTGAAATAACATCTAGACAGAAAAATAATCAATATGAAAAAGTAAAGCCTGGAAAGCACCATTGACTAGATGCCAAAAGAGTGCTCAGGTAATTTATAGGTGATAGAAAAAGTATAGTAAATCAGTGTAAATTTACATAGTGGCAAGACATGAGGAAACAGGTGTAATGAAACCTTCCTGGTATGAATCAAAATATGGCCATTGCTTTAACATGAACTGAAGTAAAATATACCATTTTGATATTTTTTACAGGGTCTTCTGCAGTATTATGATGATTTATGTCAGGAAGTCCCTTCAGTGTTTGTCAATCTGATGAATCCTAAAATGAAAAAGGTTGGTAATGCTGAAGGTTTATATTGATTTCCCTGTTACTTAAAATTAGATTTATGTTCTATAGATTATGGGTTTTAGATCATCTATTCCTATCTAGACCTTCTATCTTTCTAGTTCAACTTTATAGCTCTGTTTTCTTCCCCCCTACAAAATGATTTCTTGTCTAAATTTTGTTGCCTTTGGGAAAAAACCTAAATCAAAACATGAGCATTTTCTAAAGCTCCATGATTGCTTTCTGGACAGCCAAATATGATTTAAAACAAAAAAGTCATCTTTATTAGGCATAATTCTGGGAAAATATAATTAGGAAAATGTAACCTATAATATTTGCAGGTAATAAAAGAAAGCCTTTTTTTTATACATGCAGATGCTCCTGTTAATAATGGGAGCTGTTCCTAGTGAGACTCTGTCTCAAAATAAAAAATAAATAAAAGGGGTTGGGGATGTGACTCAGTGGTTAAATGTCCCTGGATTCAATCCCTAGTGCCAAAAAAAAAAAAAAAAAAGGAGCTGTTTTCTGGTACAGTGGCATAAGCCTGTAATCCTAGTGACTCAGGAGGCTGAGGCAGGAGGATTGTAAATTTGAGGCCAGTTTCTACAACACGGCAAGACCTTGTCTCAAAATAAAAACATTAAAAGGACTGGGATGTGGCTCAGTGGTAGCGCACCTCTGGGTTAAATCCCAAGTACTGCAAAAAAGAAAAAAGAAAAGGGAGATCTTACCTCTTTACTTTTTGTAGGTGGAAAGTGTGTTGAGACAAGGGCTTACGATATTAACCTGGTCATCTTTAACACTGGAAAGCTTCTTTCAAGAAGTTGAATCAGTTTTGGATATGTTCAATCAACTTTTAAAGAAGGTAAAGTTGATAAGTTTTAAAAAGCTACATACATTAATACTGATAATATGAGTAATAGTTTAATTATACATAGAAGCTCTTTAATGGGGTTGACTTTTAACTAATAGAACATCTGTTAAGTTAAAAATAAAATGCTTGATGTTTCCTTTACTGGTTTGGATCAAGTTACCTTGTTCTTATCCTGAATTATCTTGCCTTTAATATGACAAAATGATGGTTCGTTGTAGTTTAGAAAATGGGATAATTATAGACTGTTGAAGATAGCAGAACAGTGTGCCTAAATTTTAATATTAATGCATCTAAAATTAACTATATGAGGCATTAGTCTAAATGGAGACTATCTATGGATTTCTGACATGTTTGCCACATAGACCATGCATATATTTTTAGATGCACTAGTCTGTGTGTTATGGTAGCACAGTATGATAATCAAATTCAGAGGCTTTGGAGTTGGACAAACCTGGGTAGGATTCGCTGCCATTTTCTAGCTACGTGTTCCTCCCTAAAGTTACTTTACTTCTGTGAGCCTTGGTGTCTTGGGGACACCTTGCCTCTTGCTGGAATGAAGAACAAAAGAAATAATGCACAGTTGCTGCTGAAGAAAACCTTAGTTCCAAGCTTTCTTTGCAGCTAGACTGCTAACATTTCCACCAAATTATGCTTGACTCAGGGTGCAAGTTTCCAGGCTTAGTCTTCTAAACTAATTAGTAACTCAAGTGCATAAAGCTAGCACTGAAGGGAAAGTGTTTTTAAATTTATTTACATTGTTGCTCTCATTGGTAGGTCAATGATTTGTGTGAAATGCATATTGATACCGTTCTGAAGGAGATAGCCAAA
This sequence comes from Sciurus carolinensis, assembly GCF_902686445.1. NCBI lineage: Eukaryota > Metazoa > Chordata > Mammalia > Rodentia > Sciuridae > Sciurus > Sciurus carolinensis. The sequence continues at coordinate 116,612,945 of NC_062219.1, read as the reverse complement.
ACGGTATTAATTTCCTTACCTGAAGGTGGTGCTACCAGAGTGGAAGATATGTTGACCCTCAACGAGGTAGGCATTTATTTTTTATCATCACAAGAATACTGAGCCATAAATATAAAATGTGAATTGATAATCTAAAAGTAGACATTTGGGCCTGTACTGTTTTTTAGATTAGCTTCTTTTGGACATCCTCAGTGCCAAAGACTAACATGGCTCCAATAACTCAAGTCATGGCCACTCCCGAGACATCATTTTCCTAGTGTCCTCCACCCAGTGCGGGTGCCCGGGGGCCCTGTCAGTGGTTCAGGGCTCTTCTTCTGCTGTGCATGCTCCCAGAGTCGTTATCACTTTCCTCATGGCTTAAACTACAACAGACTTTCCCTTTAAGTCACTCCGAAACCTGGGAGTTATCACCTTTCCTCACCTCCATTTCTTAAATCCCACCAGTCTTAAGGCTAAGCCAGGTTTTGCCTCTTACTCAGATTTTACTCGAATTGTCTCTTCTTTTCTGTACCTACCGCCTACTTCTTAGCTTGTTTAGAGGTTAGCGATTGTTGCGATCTAACTGGTCTCTCTGCTGTACATGGGCTCCATCATATGCATCCATAATGCCCCCAAATCTGATCATGAAACTCTTCCTACTTAAATCCTTTAGTGGCAATGGCATCAAGTCCTTACAGGATAAAATCTAACCCTTAGCATCTCATTATATTGAAATTATCTGGATACTTGTTGACTTCTCCTCACTGACTCAAAAGTGCAAAGACAGAACCCTATCTGCTCATTTTGGGGTCTTAGCATCTAACACATTCTTTCTCAGAAGCACTCAATTTATCTTTAACTGGGCTCTTTTATTTTTCTTTCTTTCTTGACTGCCTTGTGCTTCCACTGTGCCCACTATACTGGTCTGGGTCATCTTTCTGGCACCCTTTTTGAGATGGCCAAGGAAGGCTTCCTTTCTAGGGGTGCAGTCTGGCCCATGGGAAACAGGAGCTTATGCCCTCTTTCTTTGAAAGCACAGCTTCTTCTCCCCAGGTCGCCTCTGCCTGCAGGGGTTAGGGCAACTTGCCAGCCTGTCGCCTCAGAACTACTTAGGCATGGGTCAGCCCCTCCCCATCCCCAAATTCTAGAGGACATGGGTTCTCACATTATCTCTATCCAACCGCTACCAATGAGCAAGCTTGCCCTCCGCAACCTCATGGTGGACAGTGGCACTACCTTTTAAGATGTGCTTTCTTCCTGATGTGTAGGAGCTTAGAGTCACTTGCTCTCAGCTTTGGTCATAACCAAGACAACACTGGACAACCCATTTTAATATCCTGTTCTTAGTCTTGGTTTATTCGGGATTAAAATGATCTTATCTTCTTGGTTCTTTGGTCCTTTTATCATTATCGGGTAAATTTTCATCCTTACAGTCTTACCAGATATAAACACACCAAAGTGGAAGCACCCAGGACTGGTTGGTGATGGCAGCACCCGCTGCCCAGTCATCAGACCATCTGTTCAACATGAGGTCAACAGGCAACCCACCTCCAACTCTGTGTGGGAACCTTCAGCACAACTCCATCTCCCTGATTGATGTGGTCCATTTTGAAACTTCCTGCCACACGGACTCTGTCCTAGAATAAGTTCCAGGGCTCTGACAGCTCTGAGCCTGGTTCCTAATCTTATCTGGCCACCTGCAGGGACTCTTGGATTTATATCTGCTCTCTGCCTTTGCTCTCCTCCTGCAACCTCCTGGAACACTGTAGCCACCTTAACCCTTTCTTAACCTTTCCGTAACCCATTGTGTGAAGTGTGGTGTGTGATTTGAGCTTTATAGATATTAGTTATTAATATATTTAAAAAAATTTTTTTTGGTTTTAGATGGACATAATACCTTTATCTTATTCATTTATTTTTATGTGGTGCTGAGGATTGAACCCAGTGCCCCACATGTGCCAGGCGAGTGCCCTACCACTGAGCCACAACCCAGCCCAGTTATTGATATTTGAATAAAAGAACCTGTGATTGCTTGGGTACTCTGTGAATTGCAACCAATGAAAGTGAAATGAATTTATTTTTATTCAATAAATTGCGGAAAGACACAAATGTGTTTGGTCTGTTAATGGCCTAGTTTAATCATTATAGGAGATCACAGTCTGGTGCTAGGAAAGGCACCCATTTTTAACTTTATTTCTCATAACTTTTTCTACATCTTTAAGAATCATACTAGAGGGCAGTATTTTTTGAGTTGGCGAATTTTAGCATTATTTTCTTCCTACTTTAATAAATACCTTTCTCATCTTATCCTTTATCGGTCCTCCCTTTTTCTTTCAAAATAGTTTCACTTTTGCTTTCAGTTAGATTTTATTATGCCTGTATCAACAGGGCTAATGCAGAGCTATGTAGTGTGTGTAATATATATTCTTATACAACTTTTTATTTTTCCTTGTATTTTTAATTGCTTCTCTTTTTGTATTTTCTTTCAAATACACTATTATATTAGGGTTTCATTCCTTCATCCCTAAGAGCGACCTCCCTTCAGAGCACACTGAATCTCTGTTTCAACTCTTCAATCAGCTGCAAAATTAACCTGGGACACTCCCTGTCTACTCTGTTTCCCGAATCACATGGTTTCGAAGGAAGGAGAACTCTTCAAATGCTATATGGATCTTTTCTCAGCAATTGAAATGTTCCAAAGAAGTGTCCCATTTCCTGCTTGGGAATAATTTCCTGCCTGCCACTTTCTTCTCTCTAATTGTAGAATTTGACTATATGAACTTTATTTTTATAATTTGACTATATGCCTTTAATACCATGTCTTACCTACATACAAACAGAATACAAAGGAGTAGAGGAATTTCTATGTTAGTTTTCTTCCTTTTGTCCTATTAATAATGAAATCATCTTCTCACAGTATGTATTTATAACTAATTTGACACTATCAGTTGCTGAGCAGGGGAAACTCATGCTATCAGAGATAATTTGCTTTGAATACATGAACAAAGAACTTTAACGTGCATAGAAAGAGACCACACAAATGAAGGATATTGGCATAGAATAAGTGACTGATTATGAATGTGGTGTTTGTATTGATGACACAATTTAAAAAGCGTTATTATTAAATAAATGGAAAGTCTCAGTGCTGTAAGTCAGGATGCAGGAAGTGGAACTTTGAAAAGCACTTTCACAAATCAGTATGCCACAGTGACTGGCCCTGGAATAATCTAAGGTCTAGCAAAGCTTGAACTGCCTTTGCAAAAATGTACCATTGGGCAGGACCACTGGTAAGGCAGAATATGATTTGTAAGGACAGGGCAAGGCAGGTAGTACTCTGAGAAGAAATCAGAAAATGACATACATAATTTTTTAGGGTGAGGTTAGTTTGGGTCAAACTGTGGTTTCAGATCATTTTATGAACCAGAGATGCAGCTTCCAAGCAAGAAGAGAGTAGAAAAGAAATACCTCACACTCTCTCTCCTTTAGCTCTCCTATCTTCTCATTGGGTCAAACCAAGCTGGAGATTAAGGGCGTCCCAGTAATCAGCTTCCCACTACACGGAGAAGGGCAGAGAAGAGTGGAGAAAGGGCCGGCAGGGTGCACATGAAGAATGACACCTGGATTATCTGGCAAATGGTCTTGATGGAGTGGCAGGAATTATGTATAGATTTATAAATTAAAGCATATAAAAACTTTTTATTTACAGTTGCATTGTTGACTGCTCCTGTATCCATCTTTTCTTCCTTCTGGTTCCATGGAGAAAGTTTCTGCCTCTTTTCAAAATCGAGATCCTCCAAATGGGCTCTAGATCATATGCCTTTATGGTTTAAATATGATCTGTCCCCCAAAAGCTCCTGTGTGAGATGACACAAGAGTTTCCAGAGGTAAAACAATTAGATTGTGAGAAGTGTAAGCTAATCAGTGGATTAATCCATGGGTGTGGATTAACTAGGTGGTAGCCATAGGCACATAGGGTGTGGCTGGAAGGAAGATGTCACTGAGGGTGACATATTTTGTCCTTGGTGAACAGAATGCATTCTCTAGTTCTCTCTCTCTCTCTCTCTCTCTCTCTCTCTCTCTCTCTCTCTCTCTCTCTCTCTCTCTCTCTTCCTCTCCTGGTTGCCATGTTCTGAGTTGTTTTCCTCCATCACACCCTTCCACCATGATTTGCCTCACCTTAGGCCCAAGGGCATAAGGCTGGCCGACCCTGCACTGAATCTCTGAAACTGTGAGCCAAAATGAACTTTTCACCCTAATTTCATCTGTTCTTGTCAGTTCTTTTGGTCACAATAGTGAAACAGCTAACTAAAACTCCTTCTCAGTGACATGCTCCACTAGTCTCCCTCTCTGTTTTCCATAGCTTCAACTTTGTACTACTGACTGGATCCTTCCCACCAGCAGTCTAATATACCCTCACCTCTTCCTTGCCCATGAAAACTAAAATCTTCCCCCATCTTCCTTCACCTCTCGTTCACAACCAAACTTCTCCAGTTCCTCACACATGCTGCCTTCACTTTCCCACCTCTCATTAATTTTTTTTCCCTGAAGGGAAGTTCCACCTAAATGGTTAAGATGTTAGCTGCTAACTTTTTCTTGAGATTTACAGAACCCAGAACATGGGATGACCTTTGTAATGCCCCTCCTTAGTCTTTAGTTCTATGCATCCATTAACACAAAGTAGGAAAATCAACGTGACTTTACCTTGCAGAAAAATAGTATGTCCATCTAAAAAGAACTGCAGAAGCTAGAACCAGGAGGTAGAGGTCCACTTTAGTGCACCAGTGTCCCAGAGAAGAAGGCAAAAAGAAGACGAATATCCTAGATGACAAAGACCTTGCTCAGCATGTAGCCTTTCTGCCCTGCCCCTCCCTTCCCTCCCTATAAAAACCCTTCATACTCCTTGACCTCCCAAGATGGAGCTATGGGGTTGACAGCATCTCCATCTTCCAAGATATCAACCCCTGAATAAATCTTATTCCTTCCTATCAACTCTTGTGTCCTGAATATTGGCCTGTGAGTGGCAGGCAGCCCAGACTTTATTCTAGTAACAATAGTGCATTGCATGGACATACTACCTTTTAGTTATCCGTTTATCAGTTGATAGACATTTGGTTGTTTCCAATTTTGGGCTGTTATTAATAATACTGTTTATAACATTCGGTGCAGACATTTTTGTGTGGACATGTTTTCATTTTGGGATGTATATACCTAGGAGTGGAATTACTGGGTCATATGTTAACTCCATGTTTAACCTTTTGAAGAACAGCCATGTTGTTTTCCAAAGTGGCTGCATCATTTTGGATTCCTCATACCAGCAGTATATGAGGGTTCTAGTTTCCCCACATCCTTGCTGGCCCTTGTTGTCCTCTGTGATGGCCATCCTACTGACTGTGAAGTGGCACCTCATAGTACTTTTGATTTGTATTGCCCTAATGGCCAATGAGGTTGAGCATCTTTTCATGTGTTTATTAACCTTTTATATACTTTTCTTCAGAAATGTCTATTCAGATTCTTTGCTCATTTTATATTTGAATTGTCTTTTTCTTTATTATAATCATTCCTGAAGGATACTAGTCCCTTATCAGATATGTGATTTACAAAAATTTTCTCCCATTCTGTGGGGTTCTTTTTTCTTTCTTCTTTTTTTTTTCTCTCTTTCTTTCTCCCCTCCCTCCCTCCCTCCTTCCTTCCCTCCTTCCCTCCCTCCCTCCCTCCCTCCCTCCCTCCTTCCTTCCTTCCTTCCTTCCTTCCTTCCTTCCTTCCTTCCTTCCTTCCTTCCTTCCTTCTTTCCTTCCAGTAGTAGGGACTGAACTCAGGGTGTCACACGTGCTAGGCAAGCACTCCACACATTCCCAGCCCTTTTTAATTTAATTTAATTTTACTTTATTTTATTTTAAGGCAGGGTCTTACTAAATTGCCCATGTTGACCTTGTGATTCTCCTGCCTCAGTCTCCCAAATAACTGGGATTACAGGTGTATGCCACTGTACCTTTGTCTTTTAACTTTTTTAATGGTGTTTTTTGAAGCACAACAGTTTTTAATTTCAAGAAGTCCAGTTGTTTCTTTTGTTCTGTTGCTATGCTTTTTGTGTTAGATCTAAAAAAAACTTTGCCTAATTCAGGTTGTGAGAATTTTTGCCTGAAAGTTTCTTAGAGTTTTCTAGTTTTAGCTTTTAAATTTGGGTTTATGATCCTCTTTGGGTTAGTTTTTTTGAATGGTATAGAGAAAGGGTCCAGTTCATTTTTCTGAAGTGGACATTCAGTCATCCTAATACCAATTATTGAATCCCATTAATGATATCAGAGTCCTAGTCCAGAGGTCCAACTCTGGAAGTTCTGGCAAATCAGGTTGGGCCATTTGCCCCAAAAACCAAATGGAAAAAGTAATGATGAAAAGCAGGAAAGGAACTTTAATCTGTGGCCATGTTGGGAAGACAAAGGGGAATCCACATCCTTAGCCTGTCTTCAAGGATTGATAATGACTTTGAGGTTTTATGGAAAGGGGAGTGAGGGTAAGAGTTGGGGACTTTCATAGCTTCCAGGCAGGTGATCCTTGTCTGGTCCATCATTGTCTCAGGATTGATCTGGCAGGATATTATCACCATTAGAAAGTTGCTTTGGCCTGGGAGTAGCTTTGTCTTGTCCTGAGATGTTTATCAATCAGACTTGTCACTCCTGGAATACAAGGTGCCTCAGAGCAAAGGAGAAACATGCAAAATGGAGGCAGAGATGCTAATTTTATTGTCCTCTTTTTGGTCACCCACTGGATATTTGTAGGTGAAAGTGAAGAGTCTTAAGTTCTTGTTGCATTCACTTTATTATTATATAGTATCAGAAGCACACAGAAGAATTTGTGTGGTATTCTTCCATTTGTGAATATGTTGGTTTTTTTTTTTTTTTAGATTTTTTTTAACCCCATACCTTTATTTTATTTATTTATTTTTATGTGGTGCTGAGGATCAAACCCAGCGCCGCACATGTGCTAAGCAAGTGGTCTACCACTGAGCTATAATCCCAGCCCCTGAATATGTTTTTTAAAAATTGTTTTGTTGTTGTTGTTGTTGTTTCTGGAGTTATTAGGGAGTACTAAACAAGCAAGTGCTCAGTCTGCCAAATTTAATTGGTAGTGTCTGGTTCCTTTCTTGGGAATCGTCTAGCTGGGATGTGTCCTTCCAATTCTCCATGATTGGCTGCAAGGGTCCACATGCCCAACACTTCTTTTCCCTGCTAGACTGAAGTGGCTCCTAAACAGCATTACCATTCCAGTGTTGAGCACTGTGTTGAATACATTGTAAAGGAATGAATGAATGATGAAGCAAGGTCAGAAAAGTTGGTGGGGGTTAAGAGGGTCAGAGTGTCATTGGGTAGCAGGAGGCATACCATTTGAGAATAGGGTCAGATACAGAGGAAGTCGCCAAGAAAGGAACACACAGGAGTGGAACATGGCAAATATGGGACCTCCCAAAGCTTATCTGGGAAAAACTTGCATGGAGAGTGTCAGGTTCCTTCACTTGGACTTGAAGGCCCATTAACTGCTATTGTTTACTTGACTCTTTTATAAAATGAATGGGAATTGTTGGATATGTTCAAAACCTTATTCAACTTTATAAACCAGTTTTCTGAATTTTACTAGCTCTTGACTTCTTCATTAAACCCTTTTCTGGCTATTGGAAAAGTCAGAAAAGCAAAACACAGACTTTCTGAATCAAAGATGAGTTCAAACCCTGATTCTTACTTACTACTTACTGTGTGACCTGGGCGAATTTCTTATCTTCTGAGCCTAGGCTGTCTCGTCTGTGAAATAGAGACTGTAATATTAAATATTCCAAGAGAATGTCCTTTAATTAAATTAGTTAATACATACAAACTTTCAAGTTGATGCCTGGCATACAGCACCATGCTTCATTAAAAGCTTTACCTCATTCAAATCTCAATTTAACACTTTGGATTGCTCTTTAATACCAAAGCTCATTTTCAACTTTTGGCAATGTCTTTCTGCTCTAGATTTATGTGTGCGATTGAGTCAAGTACAAATAAAAGACTAGATTTTTCTTTCTCATCTTCTGCTTGGACTTTACCAGCTGTGCTTTTGGTGGCAGGCAATTTTAGATCTGAAACATAAAGCATTGGCAACTTTATCTTATTTCTTTATTTGTGGTACCAGAGGTCAAATCCAGGACCTTGAACATCCTCCGCAAATGTTTTACCACCAAGCTCTTCCTCCAGCTCCTGTAGTTATTTTCAAATGCACTTATTATAGTTTCATAAATTGAAGTCATACAAATAATTTTCACCATTTTTAGGTATCTGAAAATTAATAACCATTTCTTTATTTAATAGACATACACAAAAGAATGGGCTGATATTCTAAACCACAAAAGTAAGCATGTGGAAGAAGCTGTCAGAGAACTTATATTAATATTTGAGCAAATTTATGAAGTGAAATACACTGGGAAAACAGGAAAATCAGTATCAGGTAATTTCACTAGTTAACGTTTGAGTCATAGGAGCTACAGATACATCCTCATGTGGGCACCTTCTTCTTAGCAGGTAGCAAAATTCCAGATTCCAGAAGGAAAGCAGGTGTCCATAAACTGCAGTTTTGTATAGTTTAGGCTCAGTGAGTTCTTTTTGTGAGATAGTGACAACTTCTGAAACCCAGGTTTCCAGATGCCAAACAAGGGCCAACCTTGTAAATAGGCTGTGGATAAATCTTCAGTCCTGCTGTTTCTTTTTGAACAGCATTTGAATCATATCACTTTGATCCTTTATTTTTACCTTTTTAAAAAAATGAACTAGGCAAGGATAAAATCTAAAATATTCATGAATCCAGAAAACTTTATTAGGGCAAGACTATGTTTCAAGATATTTTCTCCCTAGATCTTTCTCTGAATGGTATGAGCTGTGCCTTCCTCCTTAGAACTGTGTTGGGGTACAGGTAAATGGGACCTACTGGAAGATGTATCCCCAAAGAATCCAAGATCATACCACCCCATGGCTAACAAATGGCCTCCAAAGCTTTGTCTTCGCTGTGTTTGACTTTGCCAAAGGCCTCATCACCCTAGTTCACTTTGCTCAGGCAAATCTGTATGACAGGGTGCCTGGATTATTTAAAGTGGTTGAAATAATTTTGACTCCATTTCCTATTCTCCCAATTTCAGAATCTCATTTCCCCAAATAAAGCCCAAAATTCTATAATTTCAGTAAATACATGTAAATAAGCCCCTCCAAAATAAGCTACTGAATTTGATCTTCTTTATCAGGGACAGGGGATTTTAAGAATAGACTCCCAATTGGAGATCTTTGCTTCCTGTTTCCTCCATTGTGGTTTAAGAACCTAGAACTTTTAGTGTTGCTCAGATTGCCCTGTGTAGATATTGCTAAATGTCCAAAGGATAGCTCTCAGCAGCAAAGAATTATCCAACCCAAAATATCAGTAGTGCTGAGGATGAGAAACTCTGAGCCTAAAATGAGAATGCACAATATGCTGTCTTTGCTCTTAGAATTTTTCACTTAGTTTAATTAGTTTTGATCACAAGTGTCAAAAAACCCTTGTTTATTAAGTTAGAAAATTCAACAGGTGAACAAATAATTAAGAAAGATGATATGTAAAACCCTCTTAAAACTTGTCTTAATTCTAGACATTAAGAATATGTTGAGAATTATATTTCTTAGTAAAATGATGGTTTTACTAAGATTCATGATTTAAACTGAATTCGAGGATGACTCCTATAGGAACAAATGCAAAAAAAAATATATAAATGTAAAAAGATGAAAAGTGAGTCTTGAACAGCTTTGAAAACATGAGCTTCCTAAGAAGGTTTTGCTACACAGAATAAACCTAATGCTAAAAATTTCACAGATTATGTGTTTATTTTGTCTTCTGTCCGTAGAACATCAGAAACACGTTGTTTTTGGAAGTGAGATGGAGGAGGGTGAAGGCAATGACTATGAGCCCAGCATGGTGAACGAGGGTGACGCTAATGACAAAGAGGACGAGTTTAAGAAGGTGTGTACTGGGAAACAGCCTCTTGCTCATTTCACAGAATCAGGACTCTTTGGATTGTACGTAGTGGCAAATGGGGCTTCTTCCAGGAAGTCCTGCATTCACCCTGTGCCTAATTTATCACCTATTCCAGAAAATATAGATTTCAGTTGTACATCGTAAGACCTGGTAAATCCTTAATGTTCTCCCCAATCTTATTAACTTTCGATGTGGTTTGTCTGTTACACTTTCTACAGGATCTTCCTCTATTGTGGTCTGGCCCTGTTTCCTTAGATAGTCAGTACGACTGCTAGTGCCCATTCATTTGACTCAGTGTGGAACTTGGTCCTCTTATTGGGTTTAATTGAGTTGTTTATATCACAAGTCCTGATAGTGATTCACTTGGGGCCTAAGCACTGCACTATGGGTGACCTGTGGCCTCTCCCCGCAGGAGAAACAGATGGGATGGGCAAAAGATCTCCCTGTGGTGAGAAGGTTGAGAAGGAGGCATGGGGTTTCTCTCCTGGTCACCTATCAACTCTGAACGTCACTCTCACACGCTCCTGAGTTCTCCTCCTCCTGTCAGTTTTCTTTTAATCCCTCATATCCTGTCAATGCCTGTGCCTTAGCTTGCTCATTTGTCACCTCTGACTGCACGGAAAAGCTTGATATTCTTTTTTGCTTGTTCCTGATAACTCTTCTGACCCAACTCAGCCTCACTCTCCCACGTAGCCCCAGAGGGGCAGAGTTCTACAGCAGTGAGGTGCAGTGTAGCCCGGCACCTCATTGTGTGAGCCAGATGAGGGCTGGGGGCTGCAGGCATAGCTCAGTGGTAGAGTGCTTGCTGAGCAAGCGTGAGGCCTTGGGCTCACCACCCCAAACCCTGCAAAAACAAAAGCAAAGCAAAGCAAAACAAAACCACACAACTGAGAGGCTGTATTTCTGCCTGCCAGGTTCAGTACTTGTCCTGCCCTCTGACCAGTCGCACGGCTACTTCTCCCAAGGGAGGGAAGGGTGTGGAGAGAGGGTCCAGGGTGGTCCCCAGGGGCTGGAAGGTCTTGTACATTACTCTTTACCCACCATGCTGAGCATTACCTGTGCCCACACCCCTCAGCATTGAGAAATATACAGCACTTCAAGTGCTTCGGTTTTGTTGGGTGAATTATTCAGTGTTGAGCAATGGGAATTATTTCAAATAAATCTGTTTTTGAATTTCATTCTTTGAGTCAGTCTTTCTGGTTTGCTAGGGTATTACTGCAAATACACTCTTCTTTTTTCTTTTCTTGCTCTTTTTCTTCTTCTCCTCCTTCCTCTATTTTTTTTTTTTTTTTTTTTTTGGCATTGGGTAGGAATGGAACCCAGGTCCTTACTCATGCTGTGCAAGTATCCTACCTCTGAGCTACAACCTCAGCCCTTTTTATTTTATTTTATTTTATATTTTTTATTTTTTTTGCGGTGCTGGGGATTTGAACCCAGGGCCTCGTGCTTGCAAGGCAAGCACTCTACCAACTGAGCTATATCCCCAGCCCAGCCCTTTTTATTTTGAGACAGAATCTCGCTTAGTTGCCCAGGCTAACCTCAAACTTGTGATCCTCCTGCCTCAGCCTCTGATTAGCTGAGATTTCAGGTGGGTGCCACCGCACCTAGCTGCAATCACACTTTTCATATAATGTTATTTGCCTAAAAAAACAGAGACAAGTAATTTAGTATTACATTTATTTATACAGTGTCATTGGAATTGGATAGTTCATTATTTCTCGCCTTTCACGTGTAACTTCTCATATGTGTCATTGTTTTGGGGATGTTAGAAGCTTATTTTTGGGTATGAAGTTTAATATGATTTCTTATTACAGGAGTGTAAAGAGGTCTTTGCTTTTTTCTCTCATCAATTATTGGACAGTCTTCAAAAAGCTACTCGGTTATCTTTGGACACAATGAAGAAAAGAATATTTGTTGCAAGGCAAGTTGAAAATATGCTCACTATGTCTGATAATACTACCTGTAATAATATGATTCTAATAATATTTTGATAGGTTATTAATTTAAAAAAAATACAAAATTTAAAATACAGCATCCATGAAAGGCTGTTTGAAAACATTCCCGTAATACTGCAAGCACTATAATCGAATAAACAACCATGTTCCTGTCACCCCGGCCAAGGTAGGGAAGACTGGCCGCCCCCGACTGGTCCTCTCCCTGCTCGCCTGAACTTGGTCCTGGTCATTGTCTAGGTTTCCCTTACAGCTCACCACTTGTTTCTATCCCCAATCAAGGCGACGTTTACTTTTGCTGTATTTGACCTGTGCTCGGTGTTGCCTTTCTGAGACTCGTCTGTGTTGCTGCAGTTCGTGTTCACTCCTGGGCAGTGTTTAGCTGTGCCACTGGCGGTGGTGTGGGCTGTTTCCGGCTTGGGCTGTCATGGTTGAAACACCTCTGAGCACTCTTCTATGGGTCTCTTGCTGCACCTGCTAAGAGCAGATCCTCTGGGTTCTCGGGTGCAGGCACGGTTCATTTCACCAGGCAACACATAGCATGAGAGGGTCTGTGGCTCCTCATCCTTGAAAACAGTATTTTTCATTTTAGGATTTCTTACTAACACAGAGGAGTGTGAAATGACATTTCATTGGGATTTAAATTCTCATGTTCTGATGATGAGATTGAATATATTTTCATGTGTTTATGGACCATTTGTCTTTTCCTTTTAATTTGTGGGGTTTTTGGCCTGCTTTTTTGGGGGAATGGATTAAGTAATAACTATTTGCAATATATTACTTTAGCAAATACCTTCTCTCAATTGTGCCTTACCTTTTCATTTTCTTTATTAATTTTCATTTTTCTTTTGCTGAGTTTTAAAAATATTCAAATTTAGCAATCTTCTGTTTAAAATATTCAAAATTATCAATCTTTTTCTAGGTGATTTGGGATTTTTATGTCTTTTAAAATAAATTCTCTCCAGGTGTGGTGACAGACACTTGTAATCCCAGCAACTCAGGAAGTTGAGTCAAGAGGATCTCAAATTTGAGGCCAGCCTTAGCAATTTAGTGAAACCCTGTCTCAAAATAAAAAATAAAAAGGGTTGGGGATGGAGCTCAGTGGTAAAGCCTCCCTGGGTTCAGTTCCCAGTCCTGAAAGCAAATCAAATCAAACAAAACAACAACAAAAAAACAACTCTCTTTATAATGTCTCCTATAAGTTTTATAGTTCTGTCTTTTACATTTAGAGATTTAATCCATCTGGTTTGATGTTCATGCTTAGTATAAGGTGTAGACCAATATGATTTTTTTTCATATAATTAATTAACTACCAAGCAAATTTGAAAAATCAACTTTATTGGGGGTTCGAATGGGGGGAGGGGATACATTTCCATTGCATCGAATTCCTAGATCAATTTGGAGAGAATTAGCATCCTTACAAATAGTGCATCTTCCATTCAGAATTTTGTAGTACCTCTACATTTATATAAACCTTCTTTAATACCTCTCAGTGAAGTTTTATAATTCTCTGGGTAAAGTCTTGCACTTTTTTGTTAGTTTTATTCCTAGGCTATATTAAATATATTCAACTGCTGGTTTTTAATTTACTTTCATTGTTAAAATTTCCTAGTGTGATTATGGACTTGTAAAATCTCTCTTCTGCTTTGGTCATTCTTGTTTCATGTGTTTTAAGGATATGCTCTTAGCTGCATTCAAGGTCATAGTAGGTATGTCTGCTTTAGAAGACTTCTTCTCGTGTTTATTAGGCAGACCTCTCTATATTAGTCCTGACTCCTCCTGTTCTTTTTACTGTCATTAATGTTGCTTTCCTAGTTTTGGGGGTACATCTCTTTCAATGCCTTCACTTAAGACTTTCAGTTGTGTCTCTCAAAAGCATCATATGCCTGATTATTTTCATTTAATCTAATGACATCTTCTTATTCATGAATTTTGTTTACATTTATTGTGATTGTAAAATATGGTTGGCATTTTATTTTGTGTTTTCTTCTCACTCTTTGTCTTTTATCTTTAAATTTAGAATCACAGCCCTTTCTGTAGTTTTGCAATTTCCTCGAGTTATTTCTGACTACAAGGGCTGTGCAGGATTTACTTACTGTACTGTGCCTCTATTACTACTGTGGATTGATGTTTTAGTTTTGTCTTTTTTTTTTTTTTTTTTGAACACTCAAAAATAATTTATTTTCTGGCATATTTAATAGAATCCCCAGATTCTTGGTGTATGCTTTGTGTACCATCCATTCTTTAGTGAGGATTTGTGAGGGGTGGGTTCTTTTATTCTTCTTTGTACATCTGAAGGTGCCTTTGTTTTTAGTTATTTTCTCAGTGCTTTGAAAGTATTTCTTCATTTTTCTCTGACCCAGGTTGGCTGCTGTTTGCAGTACCCCTAACCAAAGATTGTTTTTTGTCCTTGATGTGTCTGCTATTTTCTGACCCTGTGTGGATTTGTCTTTATTAAGTTCTGCTTTGTTCTCAGAGTGCATTTCCTATCTGAGGGCTCATGGTTTTCCTTAATTCTGGAAAAATCTCATAAATTTCCTCTTTAGTTATCACTGCTAGGACATTCCTTCATTGACTTCTTCTGGAGTACTGATTAGTTGAATATTGAACCGAGTGACCGTATAATTTATTGTTCCAATTAGGACACTTTTGTGAATAAAGGGCACCATCCAGATGAGGTGCCAGGTCAGAGTCAACCAGGGACTCTCCTGGGTCCACTGGACAAGTTGTCATCTTGTCCAGTGCTGGGGCCTCTCCGTCTGCCCTCCTTGTCTGCTCACTATCTGTCATTCATACACACATTCATACATGCATACACACATGCGTACATATATGCACACATACATGCATCCATGCATACGTACATGCATACTGTTTTTGCCTTTGCGAACTACATTATAGGCAAGGATCTCTGTTTCTATTCTGGAGATTATGCTGTCTATTGCATTTTACATATTTAGATAAGTACTTTCCCCCTTATCCTCCAAATATTGTATCATTTTTTTCCTTGTTTAGCAATTTCTCTATTTTTAAAATTTTTCTTTGGGAGACAGCTTTTATTTATCTCTTTGAACATTCTCAATGTACTTATTTTAGAATTTTCATACTACTATACATTGAGTTTTATCTGGAGTGAGTTTCTGTTTTCAATTTTTAGTTTCACTCTTTTTTTTCCTTTGTGGTACTGATGATTGAATCCAGGGGCACTCCACTACTGAGCTATATCCCCAGTATTTTTTATTTTTAAATTAAATTATTTTTGGCAGTGCCAGGGATTGGACCCAGAGCCTCATACATGTCAGGCAAGATATTCCACCACTGAGTCACACCCTAGCTATTTTAAAATTTTTTACAGGGTCTTCTCACTAAGTTGCCCAGGTTGGCCTTGAATTTGAGATCCTCCTACCTCAGCCTCCTGAGTTGCTGGGAATACAAGTGTGCGCCACCAGGTACAAAGAGGCCCTTTTGAAGAATAAACTCGCTATGACACATTGATTTACAAGTTCTACAGCTCTTCAGTAATTTTTGGAGCAGCATACATGGGGATGAAACTCAAAGTCCTTACTTGTCTAAATGTCTTTTTCTTACCCCCAGACACAAATGCTTGTGTGGACTTCCTGGATCATAATCCCTTTTTCTCATATTCACAAACACTTCTTTTGTTCCCATTTTCAGAGTTCAATTCTGCTGCTAATCCGATTTTCCTTTCCTTTCTAAATAGCAATTTGTGGTGGTTTTGATGCTTATAGAATTTCTCTTTTATTCTTGAATTCACAAATTACATTTCGTGTGTGTGTGTGTGTGTGTGTGTGTGTGTGTGTGTATATTGTGTTTAGATATGGGTCTCCCTGTGTGCCATTAATTCTTTGGGCACACATTATTTTTCCAAAATGAAAAATAAATTTATTCTTCAAATTAAAGAAGTACTTGCTTTAATTTACCATAGCTGTGTAGGATTCACACCCTGGATCTAGGTAGTGAAGTATTTCTGAGCTGAGTGACACTGTAAATTCCTTCACCTCACCCTGCCTTGGTTCTCTCATCTACATAATAGAAGTAATTTTCTCAGAATCTGCTTCACAGAGTGAATTTGAGATGAAATGGGTTAATTCATGGAAAGTGCCTGGCATAGGTTATAAGCACTCAGAAGATGTTACTTACCATGATCTGACCTTTTCTCCAAGTAATTTCTGTCTCTTTGTAGTTTGCATCTGAAATTTTGGAGACTTCCTTGAGCCAACCCTCTGGTTTGCCAAATAAATTACTGAGTGATCTAGGAGCTATTCACTGCCTCTTTTAGTCTGGCTGCTTGTTTCTATTTAGGGAACTCTTTCTAATCCTCAGAGTGTACCCTTTGTATTCCAGTATCTCCTTGTTTTATTGCTGCACCTTAAATTTCACAGGGACACCATGAGTTAGAGGCCATTTGCTTGCTTCCTTGCTTTTAGTTCAAAATGTTCCTTTTAGGAATATGTTAATCTGGGAGAACCATTGATGTTGGCCTAGGCTCTCAAAGTGAGGTCTCTGCTTTTGAGCTCAGTGTCAGTGTTTCTTTTCACACCTCCCTGGCAAGTGTGTACTTACCCTGGAAGTGTTTTTCAGTAATGACAGTATTTCTTGCATTCCCAGAGAAAAAGAGAATAGAAAATTTGCTTTTCAAATATTTTTGCCTGGGATGGGGATGGTGGTCAAGGCAGAGGGAGAGACCCAAACTAATCTGCAGCTCTGGGTGTGTCCTTCATTACTAGTCATGTGTCTGTATGTCTGGGCATGATTCTTATTTATTTATTTATAATTTTTGGTACTAGGGATTGAACCTAGGGTATTTTACCTCTGAGTCCCATCCCTAGCCCTTACTTATTTTGAGACAGGATCTTACTAAGTTGATGAGGGCCTTGCTAAGTTGCTAACTCTGGCCTTGAACTTGTGATCCTCCTGTCTTAGCCTCCTGAGTCTCTGGATAGTAATACTGTTTTAATAAAAAGCACTTTTTATTCAACCAGAAACCTCCTGTTCAGTCTTTCAGAAATGTGTACTTAACCACGCCTGTGAAGGTACGTGCTTCTTGTTTCTGATCTCATCCTGCAGCATCGCAGGGCAGAGAACAAAGAATGCCTTGAGTGAATATTATTAAATGGTTACTGCAAGAGAAACGTTCAAATACTAGAAAATGTCTGTGAGATTAACATTTTACTTCTAAGACTGTTAAATCATTGTGTTTTCTTAGCTCTCTGCAATTTATGGCTCTATTATAGGTAACATTCTCTTGGTGTAATTTAGTGTTTTGAAAACGGGCCTTTTTTCTAGTATGTAAGCTTGAAGCATAATGAGCTATTTGTGAAATTTGAGGCAAAAGTTCATCAGCTTAATGTCCCTCTTATTGCAGCCCTTATGGACGAAAACGGTCAGAAGATATCATTTCCTTTATTAAAACCGAAGTACATCTTGCAATCCCTAACGTGGTAAGTATTAAATACAATGATATTTTGGCACTGTATTTAGGAAGTATAGTATTAGAACTGAACTTTCACTTAGAGGACCATCTTTCCTATTCATATTTTTACTTTCTCTTATTCTTTAACAAAATTAAAAAGTTATCATTTATATCTATATTAAAAATTACATCTGCATAGCTCATGGTGCTTCGAAGGCTGGTGTAGCAGTTAAGCTTTTGTTCTGCCATCCATTGTCAGATGTCCTACAAATTGCTTGACATTTTCTTACTTTAGACACTAAATCACTTTAATAAAATCATCATGGAAGTCCTCAACCCTACCCCACACCCACCACTGTGAAGCAACCCACTGATGGCAGAATAGAAAGGAAAAACCCGTGTCCTGAGTACCATGAATCCCCTGAGACTTCCCATGGCTTCTCTCTACAAATGCCCCAGTGACCAAGATGCCAGGCAGGAACAACCTGTGAACCACTGAACTCCACATTTACATGGCCCAGTGTCCTGAAGGATAGCTTATCTGACACAGTCCAAAGGACTGAGGTCACAATCTAGCTACTTCGGTCATTTTGTTCCATAGACATCCAATGTAGTTGGCATTTTTCTGCGGCATCTGTTCATGCTCACAGGGAAAGGGTGATGAGGACTTTCTGTGACCTTTTGGCTGGCAGGAATGGGTGGAATGGGAAAACTGCAGAGTGGAGAAAGTCTGCAGCCCACCCTCAAAGCGGCCTCCTGTAGGGCCAGCCAAAGCTTTACCGGCTCCATGGGGAACCAGGGTAGTGAGACTTGGTGGGACAGGTGGTCTGTGCTGGCAGTATTGTATCCTGGCTACTTCTTTCCACAGGTAATGGTTCCCAGTCTGGATGACATTCAGCAAGCCATTAACCGAATGATCCAGTTAACCTTGGAGGTCAGCAGAGGGGTGGCTCACTGGGGTCAGCAGCAGGTCCGCCACATCAAGTCTGCTATTTCCAGCCCCACTCGGACCACTACTGACCTGACCCACCCAAGCACAGGAAAGTCTCTGAAGCGGGAAGAAAGTAAGTTAAATCTCACAGAACAGAATCTTAGGATTGTAGCTCTTAGCACATGGCCTTTCTGATTTTTCTGGGGTTTGACAGTGTACACTTTTTTTTTTTAAGTTATTTTAATATGCTTCTTGGTTAAATTTTTAAAAACTGTCCTTCTCCCATCTTTCACCTAAAATACAACATGTAGCTATTTCTTTCTAGTTTGGGGGCATGGATGATTAAGGATTTTTAATAACTGTTCTCCTACAGTAATCTGAAAAATTAGTTCATCTTAAAAGTTAAAAATTAAAGTAAACCTTAGCACTAATTTTACTTTTAGCATTACATTTGGGCTGCATTGTTAGTACTAGCCCCAAATTGCTAAGAAAACAAATGTCTAGAAAGGATAAAGATAACATGGTTTATCTCTGTAGTGAAATTCTTCTCAGCAATGAAAAGTCTTGAACATTCCAACATTAATTAATTAAAAAAAACAATGTCTTATGTTTTCTTTTGCCTTAATTCTGACTAAATTGAAGACAAATAAAAGAGCAAATGGGCTTACCAAGGACTGTGGTAAATCCAGCATACTGTTGAACTTCAACTCATTGTAGCCATGCAGAACTATGGGCCCCAGGCTTCAAAATTATACCACTTTAAAAAGAGAAGCTAGGGGCCTGGGGTTGTGGCTCAGTGGTAGAGTGCTTGCCTAACATGTGTGAGGCACTGGGTTCGATTCTCAGCACCACATCAAAATAAGTAAAGTAAAGAAAAATTAAAAAAAAAAAAGAGAGAGAAGCTGGGAATCTGGAATTGCATTTGAAATATCATTATTTTTAATTGTTAATGACTGTTTTTTAAAAAATAAATTGCTGCTAAGTGTGGTGGTGCTCGCTTGTAACCCAGCGGGTCAGGAAGTTGAGAGACGAGGATAGTGAGTTCAAAGCCAGCCTCAGCAACTTAGCAAGGCCCCAAGCAGCTCAGCGAGACCCTGTCTTGAAATAAGATATAAAAAAGGGCTGGGCATGTGGCTCAGTACACTCCCGGGTTCAATCTTCGGTACCAAAAATAAATAAATAAATGAAAAATAAAAGTTAATTTCTGTACCGGCCAAACTAAAGTATCTGTAAGGTCTCCTCTTGTTGGAGAATCTTTGAGAATTTTAGTCAAGCCAGTGACATAATCAAATTCATGTTTTGGTAGAGGATATTTATAGCAGAGGTTAATAGTTTTTGCATGATCTGTGTGTATCAGATGCTGTACTGACAACAGACGGGGCATGTCTCACTTAATCCTAATGATAAAATAATTGGTCCAAGGTCATTTGGGTAGTACATGTGGTCTTTCTCCTTCAACTACTATGCTCTTTTCTAGGATAGCAGTAGCAATTTTAATTCTTTGAAACTTTCCTTGAAGGACTTTTTAAACTTTTTGGGCTTTGATGCTTGGGATTGAGCCCAGGGGTGCTTATCCACCTAGATACATCTCCAGCCCTTTTATTTGGAGACAGGGCCTTGCTAAATTGCTTAAAACCTTGCTAAGTTGGCCAGTCTGGCCTTGAACTTATGATCCTCCTGCCTCAGCCTACTGAGACACTGGAATTATAGGTGTGTACCACTGCACCTGTCTAAATTTGGAGGGTTTAAATTAGTGTCTTCTAGTTCTCCCCATTGAATAACACGTTTTTTCCAGGTTAGAGAAATCTAGGCCTCAAAATATGACACAATAGATTAAGAAGTGAAGATAGCAAGACAATATCTCTCAATTTCTTGTCACAACTCTTATTTGGAGAGAGTGCCTTTAATAGATTTTTTTGAAGAAAAAACTCTAGAAGTACTAAAACTGATAATATTTAAAATTGAACAAAGAAGTTATCTAGAGTGTAAAAACCTCTACTTTCAGAATCTTTTGAAGAGATTATTCCTGCGAGGAAGCTGAAGAATTTTTACCCAGGGGTGGCGGAGCACAAGGATATTTCCAAGCTGGTCCTCCTGCTTTCTTCCTCTGTGAATTCCTTAAGAAAGGCAGCCCAGGAGGCCCTGCAGGACTTTGAGAAATACAAAAGTCTCTGGACAGAGGACCGAGACGTGAAAGTGAAGGTAGATTTCTGCTACTTGGAGTGTATGTGTTCTGTTAGTCTCCTCTCTTGAGCCGGGATCATGAAGACATTAATGGCAATGACAGGAACTCATGATCAGAGGCCCAGAACCCATAAATGCCAAGCACCTGACTGGTTGTGGCTCTTTGTAATTCTCCCACTGACAGTCTGAGGCAATTAATAATAATGAGGCCCTGACAGATTTCATTGAATTCCCTTAAAAACTGAGTGCCCATTATGTGCCAGACACTGTCCAGAGGCCATGTATTGAAGTGTGTGTCACTTTTATTTAGACCTTGCTGACTGGGTCTAAATAGACTTATTCTGGAGACTTAAGGAAACTTTAGAACTCTGAATAACTGGTTATTCTCTGTGGAGGGTGAAATTCCTTCTCTCCCAGGACTGCCAGGATATCCTGTTCTTTCCTAGGCCATTGACCCCAGAACACATATAAGTATCAAGTGCATAAATAAGTGCAAGGTTTTAATTTACTGATTACAAGTATAAGATTGATACTGTTAAAAAAATAAAGAAAATTAACTGTTGCCTACTGCAGGAGTTTTTGGCTAACAACCCCTCTCTGACTGAAATCAGATCAGAATTCTACATTACGCTACTTTTGAACAGGAGATTGATGAGTTGAAGCCCATTATTGTTGTAGGTGCACTTGAATTGCATACAGGTAATTAAAAATATTTGTTATGTGTATTTGCATTTGTACATGAAATGCTATTTTATTGAGCAAGCAGCTATTAAGCTGCCTTAGTATCCTATTATAAGTGTTAAATAGTTCTGGACCATCTATATTCTTTACCAACACACACGTACACAGTTCATAGGCAGATTCCTCAGCTAGCTATTGGACAACTAAAACAGGAGACAAAAACCTCCTTTAGGTTACTGTGAGGAGAGTACTATGTACATGATAGGGGTCAAAACAGTTTGAGGTCCCCAGAGAAGTCCATTGTCCAATGGTGAGGAGACAACCATTTAGTATGTGAAATACAATGCCCAAGCTGACTTGATTGCTTACTATGGTAAACTGTGATGGTCAGGCACACTGTCCCCAGAGTGCTGACGGATGGTCTCATAGAGGGTGTCTGGACAGCATGTAGTTCAAGGATTATGGATCTAGGTTAAGCTCATCTATAGAAGGATGCTTACCTACTCAGGTGAGACCTTTTGGTTGGTTAGTTGGTGGGTTTACTGGTGTGTCCCTTCAGATGAGCTGGCATTGAGGAGGGAGTCACCCTGGGTGACTTGCAGACCTATCAGGGAACAGTTGGTCTAAGTTTGGGGTTTGAATTGATCATGGTGACTAATTGTTAACCATTGTTACAGGACAATGAATCTGTCTTTTAAAAAAATGTTTTTGTTGTCAATGGACCTTTATTTTATTTATTTATATGTGGTGCTGAGAATCAAACCCAGTGCCCCACACGTACCAGGCAAGCACTCCACCTCTGAGCTACAACCCCAGTTCCAATGAATCTGTCTTGAATGTGTAGGAAGATTTCATTCTCAGATGATATTTATTTTACACCAACTATCCGCCTTCTGTAGCTTTTCAGATCTGTCCTCAAATTGTCGGTGTTGACTGTGGCCTTGGGGTCTGACTCCTTGGGTTTACCTGACCACTTTAAATTCCATTTCCTCTGCTGGAGTTGGTGTTCACTTCATGAACTGCCTTCTGTGAGACATTAGCATAAACCCTGACCTACAGTGGGTGTTCAATAAATATTAAATGCCTTATCTACCAAGAAAGGATTTAATCTGGGGAAGACTCATACATACTTGTGGGAATTAATTAGCTGGAGATCAGGAGCTGTACATTAGGGGCAATAATCACAAGACCTCCTATAGAGATTTAGAAACTGTATATATAGCAAATTTTAAAAATTACTCTTTGTTTCCTCATAATGGTTAATGCTGTGCTCCTTAATATGAAAAACAATTTAGCACAGTCCTATCAGGGATCAGGGTGCTTATTTTGGACAGGGGAAATTAAACCGTAGAAAGGTGACACCTGCCATAAAGAAAGGGAAAAAGTGGGCTGAATTCCTGGGCCTGAGGAATTAAGAAAAGAGGCCCTTTTCTGGTGCCATGCGGTAGGATCTCACCCCTCAAGTGCTCGAAGTTGGGAGGGAGGGGCCATGTTGCAGACTCAGCAGAGGCTGGGAGTGAAGGGGCCCTGACAGAGGAGAGAGGAATGGGTGAGGATTCATAAGAAGCCTCCAGCTGTTTTGTTTTCAGGCAGCAGAGCCCCATCTGAACTATGTTAAGGAAAAAAGAGTGTTTCCTGGAATCAAGACATAGCTAGACCTTCAGAACAGACCAGGACCATGACCAGGGGAGGTAGAAGAAGCTGAGGAGTGTCTCTCTGCCTCTCAGTTTCTTCTTCCCTCTAACTTTTTTCTGTTTCCCAGATCCTAATTCTCTTTCCAAATTCTCAAGAATGGACTCTGATTGGTTCATCATAGGTCAGGATTGACCTAGGACAATGACCAAGGTGCAGGGTATACAAATATTCTGCCGTGGTGTAGGAGGCAGGGAACAGAATAACCGAAAATTGGTCCATGGCTTGGCAGGCTGGACAGCAGATTTCAGGCCACTGAGAGGGGTTCCCTAGAGGAGAATGGGGAATGACTGAGGACTGCTACTGGGGTGGCCAGAGACAGTGATTTGGGAATTCTCTCCCACATGTGTCTTTCCCATGCACAGCTGAGCATCCTCCATGGGGACAGGAATTAAGTCTTCACAATCTAGCAATCTTCCAGCACGCCTGATTTGGACTAGCCACGTTTCAGGTGCCCCGCATGTGATTGGTGACCACTGAGTTGGACAGTACAGTACAGCTGCTCAGATCACACACACAGTGAATTGTTTCAGAATGCCAATTATATTCTATTGTCATCTTTTGCTTTTCATCAGAGCCAATGAAATTAGCTTTATCAATTGAGGCGAAGGCATGGAAGATGTTACTTTGTCGATATTTGAATGAAGAATACAAAAAGAAAATGTCAGACATGATAGCATTTATCAATGAATACTTGAAAAAGTTATCTAGACCTATTCGTGATTTAGATGATGTCAGATTTGCAATGGAAGCCTTGTCTTGTATCCGTGATAATGAAATCCAAATGGACATGACTTTGGGACCAATTGAAGTAAGAAGCTATTGTATTTTCTTGTTTTGAAATGTTTCTTTTTTTTTTTTTTTCAAATAGGAACATTCTATAAAGGAGATAATGTTAAAATGTCTTTATCTATGAAGTTGATGTTGATGCCTTTAGGAGAGTTTTGACAATTATTAACAACAAATTGTATTTAAAGGAATGTTATTGTATTAACAATGCTGTTCTGTGCTGGACAGTTTTCAACAATACTCCACTACCATTTCATGCAAAGGAATAGTTGTACCCTCTCATGTAATCCCATATGTTAGGCAAGTTCTCCAATATCTTTGACTTTCTTTAAAAACCAGTTATAGGTCTCACTCATGACAGTGGCATGCCACAGGCAGTTTAATGGAAACAGCCCATCTAGGCTCAATAGTAAATGGAATTTAGATCAAGAAAGGATGATTTTGTAAAATGTACTGTATTAGAGTGCTGTTGCTGCTCTAATAAATCACCAAGTATAAATTCTAAATGGTGTAAAACAACACAACTCTGACTCCCAATTCTCCTGCCTCCTTCTTTCCCTTATATAGACCTTTGTGATTATGTGGGCCACCTGGTTAATTTAGGATACTGTCCCCATTGATAGCTCCTTAATTACAATTGAAAAGTGCTTTTGCCTCTTTTTGGTAATATATTCACCAGTTTTGGCAATTGGTATGTGGACAGCCTTGGGGATGCTATTATTTTGTCTATCACAAGTATTTTATGACTAATATTAGTAATAATATTTAGGATACTTAAAATTTCTGACTCAAGATGATAATAAAAATCAGACTCAACTTGTTTTAACACTGTTTTCTACTTTCTTTGGAGACATTGTGTTCCTTCCCTTATTCCCAAGAATTGGGGAATTGGCATTCTCACTGCCTCCTCCTGGTGCCCAGTGCTTATCACTATTTTTTGCTTTCTTGAACCCACTTGGAGTTTATGCTCTTTGGTACCTAATGTACTTCATACTTCTACTACTTTTAATAATCTTAGTGTGTGGGGATTTTGGATGCTGACCACCTATTCCTTAAGATTGAATACATTGTCATGTATTTTTTCCTAACTAACTACACAAGTTTTATCCTTTGGTTGGCATTCTTTTGGTAAGGGCAATTGCCTGTCCATTCCTTGAATTGCTCAAATTTCTTTTCTTTGGACTATGTCCCACATCATCATTATTCCTTATGTAGCCAATTCCTGTAGAGTATGAGGAATTCCTTGTGTGGCACTGGGACAAGGTCAAGGGGAGAGACAGAAACTAAGTCTAGGGTATGTAATGGGATAATGTCTCCCAGTGTGATCTGCCTGTTTTCACCAGAATCACATAGGTGCATAATGAATGCAGCTCGAAGAGCCTGTGATCTGGAGTCATTATGTGGTGGTTGGTGAGAATTAAAACATGCTTTCTCTACATCTTTAATCTTGAAAACCACTCTTGTAGAATTTCTGTCTCCTAAGATGTAGAGTGTGTTTCTAGAAGGCATCTGGATTGTTTGGCAATTGCTTCCCCTTGTGGTGTTTCTGAACTCACCTCTACTCTGCAGGAAGCCTACGGTATTTTAAACAGATTTGAAGTTGAAGTAACCAAAGAAGAGTCAGAAGCTGTTGATACCTTGAGGTATTCTTTCAACAAATTGCAGAGCAAAGCTGTAAGTATAAATTTAATACTTGTTTTTTATGAAGTCACTATTTTAAAAATATTTCATATTTTAAAAAACATAATTGTTTATTTTACTTTTATTTTATTTCTTTTTGGTACTGAGGATGGAGTGCAGGGGTGTTTAATCACTGAACCACATCCCCAGTCCTTTTTTATTTTTTATTTTGAGACAAGTCTGGAGTTGCTTAGGGCCTTGCTAAGTTGCTGAGGCTGGCTTTGAACTCATAATCCTTCTGCCTCAAACTTCCAAGCTGCTGGGATTACAAGCATGCACCACTGTGCCCAGCTATATAATTGTTTTAAATTAACAGTTTCATTGAGATATAATTCAATGCCACACATAGAGTTTACTATTAGGATATATACAATTCAGTGGTTTTCCTTTATTCACAAAACTTTATAACCATCATCATTATCTAATTTTAGAAGATTTTCATCACCCCAGACAAACCCTGTACCCATTCTCCCTCTTACCCCAGCCCTGGCAACTACTAATCCACTTTCTGTTCCTATGGATTTACCTTTTCTGGTTCTGGACATTTAATACGGATGAAATCATATAATCCGTGGTCTTTGTGGCTGACTTTTCACTTACAGAACTTCATTCTCTCTCTCTCTCTCCCTCTTCTTTCCTTCCTTCCTTCCTCCTTTCCTTTTTTTTAGCTGCAGTACTGTGGATCAACACATGGCCTCGCATATGCTAGGCAAGTGTTCTGCCCCTGAGATTTATCTCCAGTGCTCCAATACTTCATTTCTTAGTGGCTAATGATATTAAGCATCTTTTCACTAGGCCCTTTTATTGGCCATTTGTTATATCTTCTTTGGAAAAAATGTGAATTTAAGTCTTTTACTTGTTTTTAAAATTGGGTTGCATTTTTAATTAATTAATCATTCATTCATTCATTTTTGGTCCTGGCCATTGAACTCAGGGCCTCACACATGCTAGTAGGCAAGCCCTCTACCACTGAACTATATTTTTTTGAGACAAGGTCTTGCCAAGTTGCCCAGGCTGGCCTCAAACTTGGCAATCTCCTGCCTCAAGTCTTCTGAGAAGCTGGGATTACAGATGTGCACCCCTGCACCCAGCTTGTAATCTTATTGAGTTGTAAGAGTTCTTTATACACTTTGAATACAAGTCCCTTATCAGATATATACTTTGCAAATATTTTCTCTCATTCATTGGGTTATTTAATTTATTGGTGATGTCTTTGAAGCACATACATTTTAATATTGGTAAGTCCAGTTTATCCATGGTTGCTGTTGCTTATGTTTTGGTATTGTGTATAGAAAACCAAGGACCAAGTAGGACTGCAAAACTTTAGTCCTATTTTATTATAATAATTTCATAATTTTAGATTTTCCATTTATGTCTCTGACTCATTCTGATTTAATTTTTGTATATGGTGTAAGTTGGCAGTCCAGCAAAAACATTGTATATCCAGTTGTCTCAGCTTTGCTACTTAAAATTTTTCTCTCACCAATGAGTTGTCTTGATATTCTTGTGGGAAATCAATTTCCCTTTACTGGAAGGGCTTATTGCAGACTCTTAGTTTTATTTATTGCTCTATATGTCTATCCTTACATCAGAGCAATACAATCTTGTTTACTGTAGCTTTGTGCTAAGCTTTTTTAAAAATTGTATAAAATACATAGAACATAAAATTTACCATCTTACACTTTATCATCTCTATTTTCCCCTTCCCTACCTTCCCCTGACAACCATGATTCTACTTTCTATCTTTATTAATTTTATTACCCTCTGTTACGGTTTGGATGTGAGGTGTCCCCCAAAGCTCACATGTGAGACAGTGCAAGAAGGTTCGGAAGGAGAAATGATTGGGTTGTGAGAGTCTTAACCCAATCAGTGGATTAATCCCCTGATAGGGATTAACTGAGTGGTACCTGAAGTGGTAGGTGTGGCTGAAGAGGTGGATCATGGGGCATGGCCTTGGATGTATGTTTATATCTGGTGAGTGGAGTCTCTCTGCTCCTGGTCACCATGTGAGCTGCCTCCCTCTGCCACGCTTTTCCGCCATGGATGTTCAGCCTCACCTGAGGTCCCGAGGAATGGAGCCAGCCTTCTGTGGACTAAAACCTCTGAAACTGTGAGTCCTCAAATAAACCTTCCTCCCCTAAAGTTGTTCTGGTCAGATCCTTTAGTCACAGCAGTGAAATAGCTGACTAAAACACCCTTGCTACCTCATAAAACTAAAATTATAATATTCGTCTTTTTGTGACAGGCGCTTTTCACTTGGCACCATGTCCTCAACATTTGTCTATGTTGCAGCAGGTTCAGAATGTCTTCCCTTTTAAGGCTGAATATTCCATCACATGCATATATCACATTTTATTCATCCATTAATGGATACTCAACTTGCTTGTTCCTTTGGCTATTGTGATTAACACTGCTGTGAACAAATATGTATGTTTTTGGGACCCTGCTTTCAGTTCTTTTGGCTTATATCCCCAGAAGTGGAATTGCTGGATCATATAGTAATTCTATTTTTAATTTTCGAGGCGATGTCGTAGTGTTTTCCATAGTGTTTCACCACTTCACGTTGCCACTGACAGTGGTTTCAATTTCTCCACTTTCTTACCAATGCTTGTTATTTCCTATTTCCTTGGCAGTAGCCATCCTAATGGGTGAGGTGTATCACATTGTGGTTTTGATTTGCATTTCCCTAATGATTAGTGATAGTGAACATTTTTTCATATGCTTGTTGGCCATATATATATATATTTGGGGAAATGACTTTTCAAATCTTGTGCCCATTTTAAAATCATGAGGCTTGTGTTTTTGTTGTTGAGTTGTGGGAGCTCTTTATATATTCTGGATATTAACCCCCTAAGAGAGATGGTTTGTAAATATTTCTTCCATTTCCTGTTTTGCCTGTTCACTTTGTTGCTTGTGCCTTTATATTTCTTTTAATTTCTACAAGACTGATAATGATGTCCCCCTTTTCATTCCTACTGTTAGTAATATGAGTCTCTTTTCCCTTATTCTTGATTAGTCTTGGTAAACATTTGACAGTTTATTGATCTTTTCCAAAAAGAACCTTTGGTTTACTGATTTCTCTCTTTTTAAAATGTTCTCTATACCCTTTATCTGTTCTTTAGTTTTTATTGTTTCCTTCCTTCTCCTTGCTTTGGGTTAGTTTGTTCATTGTCTAGTTTGTTAAGGTGGATGTCTAGGTTTCCTGATTTGAGAATACTGTGTTTTCTTTTAATGTAGACATTTACAATTATAAATTTCTGAGCATTCTGAGGTTGGTAAAAATTTACACACCACTAGTTAAATATTGAAAGTGAATTCTGCATTCTTTAATTATGCTGAAAATTTTCATTGAATATCAAATAAATTGGATGTTGGTTTAAAATTTCTCATTTATGCAAAGTTTTGTCACTGATATTGAAGCAAGACACAGTAGCAAGGACACGAACTGAAATTGGGGTCATACTGATTGCAGCTGTGCCACCAACCAGATGAATGATCTAATGCAAGTTAATGACCTTTGTTACTCAATTTCTTCATGTGGTCATTTAGAATATTAATAATTTTTTATATGCAGTTGTGAGACTCACTTGAAGTAATGCATATAAAATGCTCATGTTTATTAAATACATATTTGGTATTGACTAATTGCTTTGAAAAATGCTTGCTAGTTTATTGGGGAAGTGAGCCACAGAAAGGAAACAGAGAACTCCCCACTGAGATTTAGGGAAAACCAGTCTTCTGTTGTGATACACTTGGATTTATTCTTCCATCTTTTTGACTGTTAGTGTTAAAGCCCCTGGCCTATCCTTTAGGAGAGATACACTGTTCTGTACTACAATCACCATTAAACTTAAAGTATTATATGTTCAACTTATACATAGATGGTGTATTTGAGGGTGATTAAGAACAGGGACCTAGGAGCTGCACTACTGGTTTTGAATCTTGACCTTACCTCTTATTGTGCTGGGATTTTGGGAGCGGTTACTTAGCTTTTCTGTGCCACACTTTTCTCACCTGTAAAATGGTTATATATTAGCATGATAGAATTCACTGCATAGGATTGTTTCAAGGATTGAATGAGTTAATATGGAGGATACTTGTAATTTTTTTTTTTTTTTTTTGCGGTACTGGGGATCGAACTCAGGGCCTTAGCTTGCGAGGCGAGCACTCTACCAGCTGAGCTGTCTCCCCAGCCCTGTAATGTTTTTTATACCTACAGTATATCACTTTCTTTTGGGAATTGCTCCAAGCTCTGTAGCCTTGTGAACCTAGTAGAGATGCTAATCCTAGCTGTTGGCATGGCCCAGAGAGAGCATGTCACCCAGACTGGGTTTGTCATAGTAACTCTTTTCCTGGCCACAGTGATGACCTGAGCTAGGTCAACCAGAGAGCTTTTTCCAGTTACCAATTTCAGAGAAAATGACTTAGCCTCTCGGATCACAAATTAGAATGATTCGAATCTCCTGTAGGCACATATGGGTTGTTGATGTATTCCTACAGGACACCTGTGAGAAAACACTTGCTGGAATAGAATTACAGTTTTCCTTTTTTTTTTTAACTTTGACTTTATTTATTTTATGTGGTGCTGAGCATTGAATCCAGTGCCTTGCACATGCTAGGTGAGCTCTCTACTGCTGATGTACAACCCAGCCCCTCAGTTTTCCTTTTTAATATGTGACTTTTCACTCTTGTCGAATATTCCTTTTCATTCCAGGTTTCTGTGCAAGACGAACTAGTTCAAGTGCAGCCAAACTTTAAAAGTAATCTACTCGAGGCTGTGGAGGTTTTTCGTGAGGATGTAACAAACTTCGCAGAATCATATGAGCGGGTAATTTAAAACTGAGCTGTGCTGGGTGTTAAGACGTTGGGTGATATGTTTAATCTGAAGTGACCCTGACGAATCCTGAGAAATAGATGCTTTGTGTGTAAGCAGCCTTATTTGCATATTTACAGCTGTCTGGAAAAGGGATGGGTGGCTACTCCTTTAGGCATGTTTTCTGGAGAAAGCAAGCAGATGTGCCAGTTAAAAGGAGCTAACCACACTAGAGATGGTGGAAGGAACAAAGGGCCTGGTTTGCTCTTTGTCTGGGCCAGAATTCTCAGATTTCCTGGTAGATCTAACACCAGGGTGGGGAGGCTGTCAGAGACTATCAGGGCTTAGGGCTTAGGGCCCTATGGCACCTCACTTTTCCTTGTCACGAACTCTTAGAAAACCAGAAAGGTCACTGAAAATGAGTAATCAATGTCATTCCCTCAGACTGCTCAACCTCATATTCTGAATGATAATGTGGACTTCCTTGAACTCAACTTTTGAGTTCAACTTCAAGGAAGTCCACTAAATTATTCTATTTCTAGTGGTCACAAATGAATCTGAATGCAAAAAATGATTTAAACCCTTGGTGCTACTGACTAATGCTTTTGATAACACACAAGTCTTTTTAGAAGGACTAATCAACATTGATTTGCCCTGTCATTCTGTTGTTAAAAATATTAAAACAGAGTCCCTGTCTCAAGGATCCCCGAGCACACAAAAACCACTGTGCATCATAAATGACCTTAACCTTGGTTGATTTGCAAACACAAGGGAAACTTACTTAACCTGAGCTATTTCTTTATTAAAGAAAAGCAAACTTAAACTGAACCAATGAGAAGCAGTGAATTTATGATTATGTAAATAGAGAATTTCCAGTAGGTAGACTAAGGAAAGCAATCAATCATATAATTTCTTGGTATTACTTCCACATTCACCCCATAAAAGCCCCTCTCTTAATTGCAGTGGAACCCCTAGACCGCTTCTGGTTTGGAACTGTCCGATTTTGAAACAAATACTTTAAAATTTTATTGTGCCTCGGTTTACCCTTTAAACACTATTATGATCATTTATTATTTGGCATATCCATGATATTCCTGATTGTACAGACCACATTAATAGCCTCAATATTCTTCATTTTAATAGCCTCAATATTCTTCATTTTCCCGCAGGGACTCTTCCTTGTTATTTTAATCTGTCACTACATAGGTAGCTGTCCCATTCCTTTGCCTTTTGGGGAAGCTATTTTTGGGGTATTGTTTACAAATGTGGATGGTTCCTGGTCACCAGAGACTGCCTTCTGTTCTTCCGGGTATTCAACCTGTGTGTATCTCAGTTTCCATATTTGGTTGAACAGTTAGTACAAGAGGGGATCTCAGAATTCTGCATTGGTTATTCTAATGCACAACCACATGATCATTTATCATCATAAGTGAAACTCAGCAGAGCTCTCGAGGTACACACTTCATACAGGATGTGTTTCTTTTTTTCCACATCTTTCATTAGCTGTGTGAAGGACCTTTAAAAATGAATGGAAGCTGGAATAATGAAATGTTCTGAAATTGATAGTAGTCATGGTTGCACAACTCCGAATATACTAAAAACCATTGAATTGTACACTTTGTAAGTGGGTGAATGGTTTAGTATGTGAATTATATCTCAATAAAGCTGTTAGAAAAAATGAATAAATTTCAAGTACAGGACAAAATTAGACAATTTAAATGAAAAATTATGCTTATTGATTTAAAAAAGACTAGATAGACTCAGTGAATAGATGGATGGTCTGATTAAGAATGAAATGGAGATTGTATTATTTCTCATAGGAAGGACCCATGGTTCCAAATATACCACCCCAAGAAGCCAGCAACAGGCTACAGATATTTCAGGTAAAACCACACTTATTTGTTACATTGACCAGGTGCTCTTTTTAAAGATGATTGTAGGGGGAAATTTATGTTTTAGCTTATAATAGGAAAGTTAATGTTTAAAGTACATTCAAATTTTTTTTTTTTTTTTTTTTTTTTTTTTTTTTTTTTTTTTTTTTTTTTTTTTGCGGCTGGGGATTGAACCCAGGGCTTTGTGCATGTGAGGCAAGCACTCTACCAGCTGAGCTATGTGCCCAGCACCCTTTAATTATATTTTAATCACCTAAATGATGTGATTCACTCCTTCTCTGTGCTCCTCCAGACTCTTCTCCCAAAATCTCCCTCTGCATTTTTAGAGAATGAGACCCTGTTGTGAATTTAAATAATATTTTATTCCACTTCCAAGAATCTCATTTGATAATAAAATGATAAAATTATAGCATATAAAAGTCCCCCGCATAAGATTTTAAAGATTGGCAGATGGGTTTTCCGTCTTCCCATGTCCATTGTTTGACTTCTGTTTGTGTCCATCCCTTTCAACGTCCCTACCCCAGATGGCGTAGTGCTCATTGGATCAGGTCAACCTGTCGCTCTTTTCTGCATTCAGATTGCTGCACATGTCAAGAAAAATCACACACCCTTTTGGATTAATGTTTTGTGAATTCATAGATTCCTCTGTAAATTAGCCTGTCGAGAGCATCAGGCAATTCGAATTTTTGTTCCTGGTCTTTTCCTTTTTTTTTTTTTTTTTTTTTTTTTTTTTTTTTTTTTTTTTTTTTTTTTTTTTTTTTTTTGTTTTTTTTTTTTTTTTTTTTTTTTTTTTTAAGTTTTTTTTTTTTTTTTTTTAGTTGTAGATGGACACATCCACAACTTTGTTTTTATTTTGCATGATGCCAAGGATTGAACCCAGTGCCTCATAGATGCTAGGCAAGCACTCTCCCACTGAGCCACAACCCCAGCCCTATTTTCCTCTTTCCTCCTGCCATGGCTGAAAATATGTTTATGTTCTCTTTACATTCCCCATCTGCATTTTCAATAATTTTAAAAATATCAACAATTTAGTGACTCCTGTGTGGTTTGGTCAATAGATATTTGATTAAGAAATGGTTCTCACCTCTAAACTGCTAAAATCCGATAGGGAGATAGCAAACTAAAGGTAATTCCCAAACCACGTGATGATCATTATACTCTACTTATGAGAACCTGTGTCATGGAAACAGAGCTAAGGGGCTTCCAGCTCAGGTAGGGATATTGGGGCAGACAGAGAAGGCTTCCTGGAAGAGGAGAATCTGAGCTACCTCTTGAAGGACTAATTAGAGTTAGCCTGGGGAAAGAGGAAAAGCCAGTTAGGCAGAATTTGCAGCTTGTACAAAGTCCCAGCAATGAAGAGCCTGGAAGTGAGCAGGGACCAGCGAAGAGAGAGATTTAGGGAGACGTTGACCATGGTAACTGAAACTGGAAAGGGAAATTGAAGATAAGCTGGGGCGAAGGTGGAGTGGGGCGGGTACCATATAGCACCCTTTATGTAGAGTGCACATATTTTGTTCCAGGTGAATTACTTCTGTTTACATGTATGCTCTGAACACTCTTAATAGTTAGTATTCCAAATTTATAACCAAGTTCAAATTCAAAAGAAAAATTAAATATGAGTATTGACTTTGTTGATTTAAATTGTTAGAATTATTTCAAATAGTATTAAAAATGACTGGTTTTATAGATGCTTGCATGAAGAAAAACAGGGTTGAATGGACTATGCTACTTATTTATTTATTTACTTATTTCGGTGGTCCTGGGGATTGAACTCAGGGTACTCAGGGGTATTCTACTACTAAACTACATCTCCAGCATCCCCTCCATCTATATTTTTTGAGACAGGGTTTCACTAAGTTGCTCGGGCTGGCCTTAGAACTTGTGATTGTCCTATCTCAGTTTCCTGAGTGGGTGGGATTACAGGCAGGTGGTACCTGAACCAAGCACACTTCACTCATTTTTAACCCTGTTGGAGGGAAATATGACCAGTCTTAATTAGTGCATTTGCCCTTATTACGGATTTTTACGAATGCAGTTTTGTTACTTTCAGGTGTGTATATTGGAACTTGAAATTTAGGTCTTCTGGAGATCACTTAATTTATTAAAGAAAGAATTTTATAAAATGGGTGCTTTTAGAATGTTTGAAAGCTCATTTTCTTAAATGCTCAACTTTTCTCTAGTAGATTGGCATAAGTGTAAATTTGCTTCACCAGTCCTTGTTTCATAGATACTACTAAAAAACCTCAACCTAGCTTTTAGCTCAGTTGATAAAGTTTACTTAAATGGGATCTAAATTAATTACATTTTAGTACAATTTAGAAATCTTTGTTATAGGCCAATTTTGATGATCTGTGGAGGAAATTTGTCACATATTCGTCTGGTGAACAACTTTTTGGATTGCCTGTGACCGACTATGAGGTTTTACACAAAACCAGGTAAGTTTAGAAAATGTCCAGGGGCTTGAGATATAGCTCAGTTGGTAGAGAGCTGGCCTTGCAAGCATGAGGCTCTAGGTTCAATCCCCAGCACCACAAAAGGAAAAAAAAAATGTCCAAGTCTTACATACAAATAATTAAATACTCCCTGTTAGAAGACTCACATCACTGACAAATCTTTTATCATGTGGAGAACAACATGACTTGGAACACTCCTAAATATCCCCCTGTCCTGAATTTTTTTTCTTTTTTTTTTGGTACCAGGGATTGAACCTAGGGGTGCTTAACTAATGAGCCACATCCCTAGACCTTTTATATTTTCTCTTTTGAGACAGTTCTCACTAAGTTGCTGAGGCTGGCTTTGAACTTGTGATCCTCCTGCCTCAGCCTCCTGAGCAACTCAGGCGTGTGCCACCACACCCAGTTTGTCCCCGGGTTTCTTGACCTATGAGACACACAGTGTTCATGTACAGAAGAAATTGTATGGAAGTAGAAAACAGATTGCAGAAATTCTAAGCATGCATGGCCTAGAGTTAACTTTTATACTTTGCTTTTTCTTTTTACTAGTTTTGGACAGTGTTAGTGTAGAAGTATTGCAACTTTGAATCAGTTTATTTAAGGGAATAACCTTCCTCAACTCTTTCATCCTTCTTACTGCACTTAAGCTAAAGTGCTCTTCCCCAGTGGAGACGTAGAATTTACTGAAATCGGTGGTCAAAGAACTTAGCTGATTTTAAGCAATAGATCTAAGATGTAAGCAAGTATATTTTAATAGAACTTTAAATATGCCTTTCCTCAAAAGGGACATTAAAACACTGCTATTTGCTTATTAGAGTCTTGACTTTAGAAAAGAGTTTAATGTTGACTTCTTTTAGTCACAGCATGAAAATTTCACCATCAAATAGGTGTGAAATTTTCTGAAGATAAGTGTGTCAGCCATACAGGGTGGATGGTCCACATTCTCTTTCTAAAACAGTTGGTCTTCAAATTTAACCCATTCACCAACTGTATGAGAATATTAGATAGCTGGTTCGTATCCCTGATGTATTGAATTGGGGTCTCTGGAATTGGGTCCTGGGAAATTTGTGCTTTTACACCTTCTCAAGGTGATTCTCAGGTATACTCAGTGTGAGGTTCAATGTGCTGACCTTCAGTATAGCAGGACACATAATCATCTGGACCAGTGGACCATTTTTTATTTTGATATTTTAAAGTAATCGTATAAATAATTTATAGAAGAAAGAATAATAGGATGATAAAAAGACACTTTTAGTAGAAAATTTAATAAGATCTTAAGCAGAGTAAACCCAAACTTGAGCTCCATGATGTCCTGGTTTGAAGATACACACGAAGCAGAGGCCATCATTTAAGTACAGCTCGCTCCTCAGCTGCCATGCATGAATCTGGAGCAGACCCACTGCAAACACTGATTCCAGCTTTCAAATCCATCTCCCATGGATCGCTAGCTTAGCATTCCTTCTTCTTAGCACTCGTGGTGTTAAACCTCAAGGCGGTTGAAAACTCAGACACTTGTCATTTTGTTGAAGAGAGGGCTGCCACCTTCTTTGCAGTATAAGCACAAACATCTTTGCTTTTATATTTGAATTATCAACTTAACAAATATTGTCATTTCTACCTCATCTGTTTCCTTTGAATGTACTTCTGCCTCTAACACTTGTCTACTTATGAACTATATCAAATGAAACATACACAGGCATCATCAATAATGAGAAAACACTATTACTCATCTCTTTCACAAAATGGTCCAGTTCTTGTCACCTGGTGAGGCCCTTGCCCCTGTTGAAATCTGTTGTTCGGTCCTAAATTATGGCATTTCAAAAAACTCATCTGGGTTATCATCATCTGAAGACTCACAGTCTGAGGTGTCACTTATACAATCAATTTCACCCTCAAAATTAGAGTCTATCTGTGCTTTCTGCCTCTTTTTTCCTTAACACTTTGGAAACATATTCTGTTGTCAATTTTCTTCCCTTTGCTGCTTTAGGAAGAAATGAGGAACTGAACTCTTAGCCATATTAAGAGAAAGCTAAGCAAGCAGAAGTCTATAAGAATGTTGTCTCCAGAGTTGTTTTTGTATTTCTTGAAAGATGATGAAGTACTTTGAGAAACTTGATGAGAAACCCAAAGAATGATTTGATAGTGATTGATTCACTCTTATATCATCCTTTGAGAGATTTCATCATTCTTATTATTTTAGTGATGTTTAGCAGAGTTGGGAATAACTAGTAATAATGAATTAATTTTTAGGTGAATGAAAAGAGCAAAATGAGAAAAGAATTGGAAAAATAAGATAATTAAGATTGTAATGTTTGGATTTATAAAAGGTCCTGATTTTTCCTTTACAAAATAACCAAACCATGTGTTAATCAAATTATGGTATTATTTGAAGTGTTTAGGAACTGTAAACTTGGCTTTATTATTACTATTGTTTTATTATTGTTATTGTTGTTTATTATTATTATTATTATTATTTACAGTACAAGGCAAGACATGCTAGGCAGGAGTTCTACCCCTGAGCTACATTCCAGCCTTTAAACTTGACATTGCATATTAAACTTTAACAAAATTTTTTAATTGGAAGCCTAGAAAGAGGTGTGCATTTGGTGTCTAAAAGACGTTATTCACATAATTATGAAATTTTGATTGAATGAATTCTGCCCATCCAATGATGACTTAATTATTTCATTTTGCAGAAAAGAACTCAACTTGCTGCAGAAACTGTATGGACTGTATGATACTGTAATGGGCAGTATTAGTGGTTATTATGAAATACTTTGGGGAGATGTAGATATTGAAAAAATCAATGCAGAGCTGCAGGAATTCCAAAACAGGTGAGCTTCCGTTGAATTAGCTTGCCTTTTCATCGTGCTTGTCTTCACAGGCTCCTATGGATACTTCACAAACTAATTTATTCCCTGGTGTATTACGGTAACATCTCCCTCCAAGAAATGCAGAGGTGATGAAGTATTTTCTCTTTCTTTCTGAAAGATGTCGTAAACTTCCCAAAGGACTGAAAGATTGGCAAGCTTATTTGGATCTGAAAAAAAGAATTGATGATTTCAGTGAGTCGTGTCCTCTGCTAGAAATGATGACCAATAAAGCGATGAAGCAGAGGCACTGGGACCGGATCTCCGAGCTAACTGGAACCCCATTTGATGTGGAATCGGATTCTTTTTGTCTTAGAAACATCATGGAAGCACCGCTCCTCAAAAATAAGGATGACATTGAGGTACGGAAGTTCTTATCAATATAGTCTGTTAAAGAAGGTCTTCCTTTTCTGAGACTTGTACAAGGAGACATTTTATTTGATTTTTTTTAGTTTAATTTTTCTTTTAAATTAACACATAATGATTGTAAGAATTTTGGGGATGTAGTGTGATCTTTCAATACCTGTTTGCAATGTGTAATGATCAAATCAGGGTAATTAGCATTTCCATCTCCTCTTCTAATTCTTCGTAAAACATATAATGGGTGGCTGGGAAGTGAGTCTCCTTGTTGTGCTATAGATCACTGAAACTTCTTCCTCCCACCCAGCTGTGTTTTGGCACACATTACCCATTGCCCTGCTATTCCTCTTTCCCTTCGCTAGCCTATAGTAATTAATCACTGTTTTACTCTATTTTTTAGCTTTGACATGAGAGAGACATGTGGTTATCTATCTTGCTGTGTCTGACTCATGGAGATTTTTGAATTCTTGAGCAGCTTTGACCCTTGTAGTTCTTGGAGCAAGAGGGTTTGAACTTCTGTTAAGTACTCCATCAAAGTAACTTGCATCAGACACATTAGTTATCCTTGCTATGGAAAACTAGATAGTAAAATAGGCAATGAGATGTGTCATGTCCACAAAGCTAGTGGAAGTGGTAGAAAGTGTTTGCATAAAAAGGTGTATGAGTTGGAACTGTTGGAATTGTAGGTCTACACTTGGACTTGTAAGAATAAGATTGATATGAGGAGAGTTTTAGTAACAAGGTTGATTATATAGATCTGGAGTATAGGGTTCTGAAGTGCTCCTGGGGGGAGGTGGATGGTGGTTAGGATGCTTATACATGTAGTGGTGGTGGGATGCTCTGCGAGAAGAAGGTGTGTGGACCTGGGGCACGTTCTGCATGAAAGCCAACACGTATTCTGGTTCCCTTTCTGTTTAGAATAAACACTTTGTTAGGGGGTTTACTGTTTGCCCTCTATTATGCGTCCTTAAAATGCAAACTGATCCTGAGCATTCCTGACTTTTACAAAATAATCCTGTCACTCAAGGAGATAATACGATTATTCAAAATACATTAATTTTGGAACTTCTCAATCTGTCCTCCTGTCCCTGAACTGCTTATCCATTTAAAAAACATCTGTTTACAGTGTTTATGTGTTGTGTTCTTATTGAATTCCTTAGGGTACTTTTTCTAAATTTCTAATTTGGTATTTATTTTAAAAGTCTATCAAGTTTTATAATTTTTCTGTTATTACCTTCTTTTTTCCAAGATTTTTAACTGACCCTTTTTGGTAACTGCATGTTCTTTTTTCATTTCCACACTGTTCCCAATTTTCTGAATTCTGTAGATTCTTAAATCTACATGTATTCTCAGATTTGTAAGTTTCAAATCTATGGTTTTACAGATGTCTTCACTTATCTCTTTGTGCATCCTAAATATGAATATTTTGAATTTTTTATTGTGGAAAATTTCAAACTATGCGAAAGTAGAGATGCCCTTGCTTCAGGAGGGATCCACTCACGGTCATGATTATTTCATCTATACCTCCCATCCTCCAACAACTCCAGTTGAAGCACAAACATTGTTTTCAGATTTTTTCATGAAACTGGTCTGAGTTTTTTTGCTCTGGTTGTTTTTTAGGTTGACTATCCTTTGGAGCATTAGATTGTTTTAAAAGTGGACTTTGTAACTTTTGTTTGTTGGGAGGGTTCACTCTGAATGGCAGAAGTTCAAAAACTTTGGCTTCCATGATTTGCTAAAATTGTTTCTCCCATTCTGTGTTTTAACTTGCCTTGGTTGGTGGCCTTGTGTTTCCTCTTCCACTACCCATCTTCCCTCAGCCCTGGGTCCAGAACCAGGTGTTTAACAGCAGTTTATCCCCTACTGTGCTGTGGTGGGATGGATCTAGGCACCAGCTGACCTGTTTCAGGTCCTGGTTGTAGGTGGAGTCCCTGTCACTGCATCCCTCTGTACACAGCATCATCTAATGTGAACAACCAGATGACAGCTGGAGGCAGTGTTCAGGCTCCTTCCACAAAGGGAGGGAACTAGCCCCAGCCCTCGCTCCTTCTCTCTGATCTACTGCTTTAAGTCTCCTTTATCCCAGAGCAACCAGAGGTCTGACCCCACTGGCCACAACCCTCGGGTCTGAGCTTCAACTCTGCCCTTGAGTTTGCATTATCTTTTCTACTTATTGCTTGTGTTTTAAAGCCTGGCTATGTTTGTTTTTACTTTCTCTTTTTTGTATTTTATCCATCATTCTAAGCTTTTTAGAGATGAGGAAACATACCACATGACCAGAAATCTCCCATATATATGCGTTTGGATTTTCTGCCTTCCCCTGCCTCTTTTTAACAGTATGTACACCAAAAGTTTTACTTCCAATGTGTTTTTGCCCTGTTTGTAATATTACTAAATACTCTTGAAGGAAACAGAATTGAAAGAAATCTTGGTGACCATCTCGTTTTTATCAGGAGGCTTTTATATTTAAAAATGTAGCCAGTCATAGGCTGGTGTTTGAAAATTTATTTTTAAAATGGAAAGTACTTCTGGAGATCAGGTATTAACTCTTGGTACCGCAGAGGGACTCTGGGGACTGTCTGCTCAGAGGCACCCTGCTGCTCTGTCACGTGCCCTCCCACTAATCCACCTGGGTTCCTGCTGCTACCGGGTTTCCTGCCTCTACAGGAGGTCTTTCCCCTCCACTAGAATGTCCTCTCCACCAAGCCACGCTCTACCGGAAGGGTGCCTGCTCCTCAGTGAAAGGCCTTCCTCCTTGGGCACGAGTCAGTTCTCCCTCCTTAAAACTCATGATTTACGGCTCTCATGACATTTAGGACACACTAATTTGTGTCATGTGTATCAGTGGCAAAATCTTACACCTTCACATTCCTTTCCATCTGTGAATCTGTAATACTAAGTATGAAATAAGTTGAGGTATGGTGGGGAAAATATGTCACTTTTATTTTCTTTTGTGAGACTTTCACATCAAGGATTCTTAGGGAAGTGGGAAAACCCATAAGAAAAAAATAGAGTCGTCTGTTAAGCCAGAACAGACAAGAATATGCTAACATTTATGTTACTTGAAATAGTTCAAAAGATTCACATATATTCTCATTTGATTCTCCCCGCTGGCCTCCAGGATGGATAGGACAACTGGGATTATCTCCCCTTTAGTAAAATCCTCCAGTTAGAAATATGATCAAGGAACCGGGGTGTAGCTTCGTGGTGGAGCGCTTGCCTGGCATGCACAAGGTCTGTGTTTGATCCCCAGCACCACAAGAAATTAATACAATTAAACTAAATTTAAAAAATGACTTAAGTTCCGTTATCTTACATATGTGGTACAAGAGAATAGTTCGGAGTCGAGTTATAAGGTTCTGCTGAGCCTGCAGCACGCAAGTCTTGGTTTTCTTAGCTGCAAAATGACCCCCTGAACTAGATGACTTCTGAGTCCCTCCCAAGCTAAACCCTTCTGTGATTTTATGATGCACTTAACTTGAGGTTGGAAGTGTCATGCCGTATTCTTTGATTTTCCTCTGAAGGATATTTGCATATCTGCCAGTAAGGAAAAGGATATCGAGGCCAAGCTGACGCAGGTGATTGAGAACTGGACCAACCAGAACCTGAGTTTTTCAGCCTTTAAGGGAAAGGGCGAGCTCCTGCTCAAAGGGACGGAGTCAGGAGAGATCATCACTCTGATGGAGGATAGTTTAATGGTCTTAGGCTCCTTACTAAGCAACAGGTAATTTTATAATTTGGGGGAGAGACTTCAATTTGGTGTTCCGGGTTATACAATATGAGGCAACTCCCAGTTTTGCAACTGGGACATCACAGAAGATTCTGCCCCACACTGCTGGCTCTCCTCTGTTCTGATATGAACTGTTTTCCCCAGCAGTCGTGACCCCCATCCAGTCTTTAATGGCACTCATCTCCCCTCCCCCGTTTTCCCAGGAGGCCCCCATCATAACCACCTCCCCCCCGTGGGTTCTCTGAACATCTTGGCTCCGTCCTGAGATGTCCTCTTTGTTTTATCTTCTCTTTTTTGGTTCCTGAGTTCTTATCATTGCCCTCTTTGGCTAACCCTGTTTGAGCATTTGCCCAGTGTCCCAGGAAAAGAAAGCTGGCCACACATGAAGGCAATATACCTCCTCGGGGACTTGGAACTTAGAGGCTTGCTTTTTTTTTTCGTAGATTTCAGGGCAAAGTTTATTAGAAGAAATTAAGTAACTGTTAAATCTCCCTCCACCCCATTCCAATATTTATGCCTCCACCTCTCAACTGAGGGTGATTTGTTCAGAGTGGTGCTACTCTGAGAGCATTTTAGGTCAGTTGCCATCTCCTGAGTTCACTGCTACTTTTGTCACCTGTGATCAATATACAAATTATTGGTGGTCAAAGGTACAAAAGAGGCACAGGGGGCTGGGGGATGATCCTCTATTCAGGAGTGTTGGAGGAAAGACACCAGGAATGCTCAACTTGTTGAAGGGCTCGCCTACATTAAAAAAAGACATTGGGAAGGTGTCCACTGCTGAGAAAGCAAGGTACAAGCTGATTCTGGAAGAGGACAATAAAAATGTACACAGGAGCTGGGGGTGTCGCTCAGCGGTAGAGCACTGCTCTAGCGTGTGGAAGGACTGAGGTTTCACCCCAGCACTGCGGGTAGGAGGTGGCGGGGAGTACATAAAAAGAACTCTGCTCACATCATTCCAGTCATGACAAGGGAAAGGAAAGCTTAGGGCTTCGTCTCTGAATTACCAGCCTTCCAAATCAAACCTATCCCTCGTTGGAGACCAGCTCCTTTACCTCCTCACAGAAACTGAAGAAAACATTTATCATTGTTTCAGTTTGCTCTAGCTCATGTCTCACTAAATAATCTTCTAATCTGAAATTTGGTTTCCTTAGCAGTATCAGCACTACAAAAAGATAGTCCATGATGGGCAAGTGATTAATTAAAATTTGGGGTGAGAAATCTGAGCTTCAGAGGCTTACTTTTTTATGAAAAGTGGGTATATCTGTGTTGAGTCTACTGTGCCTTGAATGAGGCCACTGTTCATCACTGAACTGTGGGACGAACTCAGAGGTACATGTGATCTCAAGCACAGTTTTAGGAAATTCCGATGGAAATGTCAGGTCTTTGATCTGGGTATTTGCAACCTGTATTCTCCTAGCTGACTGGACAGTAGTTCTTGGCTGGTTTTCACACTAACACATCTAAGAAATATGTCACAAGCCCATCATTAACAGAGACAATGTCCCGGGAACATGGGAATTCTAATGTCCCTCCTTCAGGCTGGGGGTCCCTGATTAAATGACACCTGCATGACCTCTGGCCCCAGGGGCAGCCTTGTATTTGAATAATGTATTAATCAAATTCTGGCTGAGTTTATTGAGATAAAGATCCCAAAGTCATGCTCTGATTTCAGGGAATCTGAATAGTCCTGGCAAAGGTGACCCTAAGATGTTCACTGGTTCCTAAACTTCACCAGCTACTACTTCCCCATTACAGATTTTGCCATCCTGACTTCCTGCATGATTATGAACTCTTGAAGTAGTGGCTATAGATTGCCCTGAGCTGTGCCTGTGTCCAAGGAGTTCAGGATATAATTCTTGAACTTTGTATTTGCTTGGATATAGCTGGGCTGGTAAAATACCAGTTTATATTCCTAGTAAACTCACTGTTGAGGCCCTGCTAGGCAGAGTATAAGGATATCCACGAAGCCATCACATTTTGGGAAAGTCTCCTCCTAGAGAACTTGGCAGTACCTACTGAACCTGGAAACCCTAACCACAGACTGACCTCAGAGGAGGCA
The DNA here is from genome assembly GCF_902686445.1 of Sciurus carolinensis. Lineage (NCBI taxonomy): Eukaryota > Metazoa > Chordata > Mammalia > Rodentia > Sciuridae > Sciurus > Sciurus carolinensis. The sequence goes on along the minus strand of NC_062219.1, from coordinate 116,569,420 downwards.
GTGCCTGCTGTCCTCTGGGCTACCTGGATGTGGCTTCAGAGGGAAGTTGGATGTCTCTATGGGTGAGACATGACTCTGGATATTGCCTGGAATGTAACAGTTCCCTGGTGAATCCATGGGACTCTGTGGGCCTTCCTCTTAGTCATGGGTTCTGCCACACACAGTTGTACAATGCAGATACATGACTAAAAGAGAGAAGCTGGTTGTGCTAGGTTTCACTTCCGGTCACCCTTTTCATGTTGGGAGGTTATGCACACCAAAGGTGACTCTTACTCTCTAAATGGGACTGTTCTTGACCCTTGAGATCTAGCTGCTTCGTCTTCCTGGAACACTTGCCTATGCCATCTAACTTTCCATGTCTTGAGTTAGAAGTTGTTTTGGGTGTATTTACTGCCTTTTGGCTTCACACCAGTGGCCACAGGGACAATATATATTAGGTTTTAGGAAAAATGCCTCTTACGGCCTAAACAACTGAATTGGAACAATTTTTGTACAACTTCCTTTGTGACTCCAGATATCATATAGGCTTCCAGATAAGTTATAGGTCACTCAGGCATCAGACTGTACTCAGAAAAGCCTTCTGGGTCACCTTCTGAGAAGTCCTCTATATGTGAGCATTTTCAGATCGGATCACTCTGTCCTGGATCAAGAAAAAATTTAAGACCCTAGGGAATAAATGTTCTGTTCCCCAGGAAGCACTTGATCCCACATTGGAACTATTTGCCATGACCATAAACTAAAGTTAACCTCGTGCTGTAACTGAAATTGGGTCTTTACCCAGTAGCTGCCCATCAGTTCTTCTATGACATCCACTCTATGTCTTGTCTTTTCTGTTGAGCTCAACTTTATGGGTACCTTGTGTTCTCATAAACACTTAAGCCAACACCAATGACCAGAAAAACAGGACCCAGAGTCTTTGGGGATAGTTATCCAGGATCTCTAGCACTGCAGAATCAGTTGTAGTGCCTGGTGAAATTCCTAGTCTCTGGGTGGAGGTCAAACCACAAGCTTGACCCTAATATTGTAGTAATCTTTCTCTGAGTGAACCTGGTGATGCCTACCCCTCTCCTGATATTTAAGGGTTAGATTTGTTTAGTCCCATTAGAGATGATCTATCTCTTAGATGAAAACTTCAAGACCATTCATAGAAGGAAAATTCCTGGGTAATGGTCCCTTTCCCGATATTCATTAATTCCGTAGACCACAGAAAAGCAAACAGTGGGTTATGTGTTGCTCTCACAGGAAGTTCCCACTTGTACTGGGCTCACAGAAGTCTGGGAAAACCACCTTATTCTTGTTACTATTTTATTCCCAGGAGCAACTAGCCCAGTTCCTTCGTTGGACCTGCATGCCATAAGACTTGCCCCATTTTCCTGTTCTATGACTGCCACATGGGAACAAAAAGTGAAGTCACTATAATTATATGAGTTTTATGACTAAAAAGCAGAGATTTCATTGGGTCTATAATATTTCTGAGGGACTGCCCTTTTAGGAAATGTTTCTCATGTGATTTACTTTGTTAGGCCGTGCTGTTTAATGATCTTCCTTGAAACGTAACATTTTCCATTCTTGCCTTTTAGATATAATGCTCCATTTAAAAAAATATACAGAATTGGGTGTATAAATTGTCCACTTCCTCAGATATAATTGAAGAGTGGCTAGTGGCAGAACCTTTGGGTCTACCTGGAAGCTGTCTTTGTAGGTGGAGATATTGCCAAACAGCTGCCTCAGGTAAATAAGGCTTTTCGTAATGTCTGATAAAATAATGGGTGTGTGTGATCTGCAGGTCTCTGTGAAAGGTGGATGGTCAAGTCTTAACCCATACCACTGGTTGGTAAACCATGGCCACTTGCTTGTTTAAAAAATTTTATTGGAACATGGCCACATCCACTTATTTGCATTTTGTCAATGGTTGCTTTAACACTATAACAGCAGAGCAGAGTCATTGTAACAAAAATCATATAGCCCACAAAGTCTTAAATATTGTACTGTCTGAAAAATGCTCACCTCTGATTTACATTAGCAGAAAGAAACAGATAGTTTCAAACACTGAGAAATCTTGAAAGTATGTGAGTACTTACAGATGCAGAACTATTAAATTATAGTAGTTCATCTCTTTCAAGAGCTAACCTTATAATATTCCTCTGAGAATAGTATTGAAGTTAATCTGTATTCTGTAAGCACAAATTAACTCTTAGTAAGTTTGCTACTAGCAGATCAGAACATACTGTGGGGTAAAGAAACAGCCTGAGAACTTTGTAATGAAACCTTGAAACAGTTCCTTTGGGGACTTTTAAGCAAATGTCAATAATTAACTGATGGTTTTGGACTATGAAGGCAACTTTCCTATTAGAAAATTAAGCCTGAAATAATTAAGCTAGAAATTCCTAAAGGTTTTCTGTCGACAAATGGGATCTATATAGGTTATAATGGGATCTATATAGGTTATAAATCAAGGGCAAAAAGCATTGAAAATGCTTGATTTTTTCTTTGTAATACATTTTTAGAGCACAAAACTAAAACATATTGGCTTTGTTTTTAATTAGAAAGTTGCATTTTTAAAAGAGGCAAGATTATGCCAATTTCTAGAGGCATTTTTGCAACTGCATGCAAAGTTTCCTATCATCCATAGTAAATAGAAAGTTTTCATTTGCACAAATGTAAATGAAGCGTTGTTTTGTGTTTTTATTTATTTTTTTTCTTTCTTCTCCCTGCCTGGGGTACCATTGAGTTGTAATTATTCCAAGGACCCTGAGATCAAATTATTTTCATGCTTCTTCACTTTGCTCATCAAATCAAAACACCTGGGGTGCTGAAAGACTAGATTTGAACTTTAAGTTGAGAGCTCTGCAAATTAATCATGTAGCACTTCAAAATGTATTAAATGCAAGGAAACAAATAACCAGTAACCCCATTGTGGATGGAGCAGTATTTTTAATAAGAAGCTTTATAAGTTCAGGTTTTGTGTTCTTCAGAATTAATTCAGTTGAAAAAATAATTGTTTAAATTATGTAGTCTAAGATTAATCTACGCTGGTTTGAAGAACCGTAAGAAAGTCCAAACTGAACACTTTGCTTTTTCAATCATCCACATGCTAATCTTTACTCCCTATGGATTTATTTTTAGGAAGCAAAACGTTTTCAGAATATTGACAAGGCTGGATAAAAATAATGCAGCGCGCTCATGAGAATCCCAATGTGATCAGTTGCTGTGTTGGAGATGAAAACCATGGGGCAGCTCTTGCCCCATCTACATGAGCAGTTGGAAGTGTGTCAGAAGTCACTTACAGGGTAAGAGTTGACTTTTGAAATAATGCATCATTTTATATGTGATGGTGGTTTTATCCCTCACAAGTTACTAGCAATGGACTACTTTTCTGGCTTTATAGAGATGGTTCAAGTGGGAATAGGATTTATATTTTTACATAAATTTAGTTTTTCTTAGACTTGTGGTGGGTGAGTGAAGGTATTGTGTCAGTTTCCTACAACCTTAGGTGCCCTTCAACAGATGAATTGATAAGAAAATGTGGTATATATGCACAATGAAGTATTACTCAGCTGTAAAGAAGAATGACTTTATGACATTTGTTGGTCAATGGATGGATCTGGAAACTATCATGCTAAGTGAAATTAACCCAGATCCCAAAAGCCCAAGGTCAAATGTATTCTCTGTATGTGGAAGCTAATCCACAATAAGGAGTGTGGAGGGGAAGAACAGAAGTTTAGTAGATTAGACAGTAGGAGATGGAGGGAAGGGACAGGGGATAGGAAAAGGAAAGACAACCACACTTTCCTTTGTACGTATATGAAAACATCATAGTGAATCCAATCATCATGTACATCTACAAGATTGGATCCTAACTAGAATAAGATATATTCCATGCTTGTATAATTATATCAAAATGAATTCTACTGTCACACATAACTAAAAAGAACCAATAAAAAAATTTAGAAACATTGTATTAGTTTCCTAAGGCTGCTAGGACAAACTATGTAGCTTAAAACAATAGAAATTTATTCTCTCACAGCCCTAGAGACCCAGAAGTCTGAATCAAGTGTCAGCTCCCTCGAAGGCTTTATGGGGGAATCCTTGCTTGCTGTTCACAGCTTGTGGTGGTGCTGGGAGCTCCTTGGCTTGTGGCTACTTAACTCCACTTCCTGTGTCTCTTTACCTGGTCATCTCCTTTCCTTCTCCTGCACTAGTCGTTGGGTTTAAGGCTCATCTGGATCATCTGGATTATGGAGGACAAGGTCTTCTCAAGACCCTTAACTTCATGATGTCTGCAGAGCCCTCCTTCCCCAGTGTCACACTTACAGATTGCAGGGACAGTATGTGACTGTGCCTTCTGGAGGGGCTCTCCTTCAGTCCACTACAGGCAGGGAGTACGGAACTTCACTGAAAGAACAGCTACCAGACGAATTCACGGATGATTTTCTTAAAGAAATTTATAATTGTTTTTTATTAACATCTCAACATTTCTATCGGTAACCTTGCCACTATGTTTCTGCAAGCAGTTTCAACAGCTATTTCTTGCCACTGAGCTCTCCAATTAGACATTGTCCTCCAGATAACACTGCTCTGCATAGCTGTCTCCAATAGTCTTAACTGCCTCTTTAAAGTTTTTTTAATGGTTGATGGTATCCTCCATTTGCTCCTCAAATACGGGCAGGTTCTACAAATTTTGAAGCTCTTTTATTAGGCTTAGGTTTCTCCTACCTTTTCCCCTTGTTCTTAAGTTTTCACTACCACTTGGTTATTTCTTTTGGGGGTTCTTTATGTTAGACTTAGTCCCTTTTTTCCTTGTTCTTAGATTTTTTGAGCAATTATTTTCTAGGTCACTACCACTCAATTTTTCCTCACTTTATTCTCTTTAAGCGTTCTTTTCTGTTACTATTAAATCCTGTTCATGAAGATCCCCCTTGTGGCACACTGAGCAGCTTTTCTTCTATAAACCCTGGGCTTATTCTACTAGGGTTTGAACATATGATCATACAGTGGTTTCCTTATTTTCTAGTCCTTCCTCAGTGTTTCTACTGTAGGGTATTCAAAAAGCCCTCATCCAAAACCAAGAGGAAACTCTTTCCACAGTATCGAGAAATACTTTAGCTGTTTTTTCCTTTAATGGCGTCTCATGGTTTTTTAATAGCTCCCTGAGGGGTTGCTGCATTCTGAATAATGGCGTCTCATGGTTTTTTTAATAGCTCCCTGAGGGGTTGCTGCATTCTGAATTTAGACGTTTCAGACCCCATTGTTACTAATTTGAATAGCTTTAGTTATGGCAGTTACAATAACAAACAGTGGCCTAGCTGCCAGGAGCAACGAGATTACTGAAAGGAAAACTATCAAGTGTGCCTTAGAACCCTAATTGGACCGCTTCAAGTGTGTTTCTACTTTCACTTTAATTGGACGCCGCGTTCCACGCGTCAGGACCGCTGATGGCGTATCCCGATACCCTTTAACCCGCGTTCCACGCGTCAGGACCGCTGATGGCGTATCCCCATAACTTTAACCCCGCGTTCCACGCGTCAGGACCGCTGATGGCGTATCCCGATTACCCTTTACCCGCGTTCCACGCGTCAGGACCGCTGATGGCGTTATCCAGATACCTTTTGACCCGCGTTCCACGCGTCAGGACCGCTGATGGCGTATCCCGATACCTTTTGACCCGCGTTCCACGCGTCAGGACCGCTGATGGCGTATCCCCGATACCCTTTAACTATTTTATAACCGGTTTAACTTATATAAAATAAAAAAAAAATTTTTTTTAGATATCTTACCTTGTTTTTCTTTATAAGGTTTTTCATCTTCCCGGGTTTCGGCACCAGTTTATCGTGTTCCCTCTGGCCGCAGAGAGGAGACCCGACAAACGTCTGAAGCTTTGGAAGTTGATTATGCACAGTCCCTCTCCTACACTTCTCTTACTCCCAGCTTCTGCGCACTCCCAGCTTCTCTTCTCTCAGCTCTTCTCTCAGCTTCTTCTCTCCAGCTTTCTTCGCACTCCCAGCTTCTTCCGCCCTCAGCTTCTTCCGCCCCAGCTTCTTCCGCCCTCAGCTTCTTCCGCGCCCAGCTTCTTCCGCCGCCCCCAGCTTCTTCCGCCCCAGCTTCTTCCGCGCCCAGCTTCAGCTTCTGTTCCTTACTCTCCACCCCCAGGCTTATATACACTTCAACCAATCAGGGGAGAGCACACGAGGTAAACCGCGGACAGCTGCAAGCATAGAATAGGTACACGAGGGGGGCATGCTCTAATCACATCGTTAACTAGCCAATCATTGGAATTCGCTGGTTGTTACTGTATAGCTGGCCGCTTTTGGCTCAGCGTCAGGTGCCATCTTGACCGTGCCCAAGGCTGGGGGTCCTGGAAACCCCGACAGTTTTTCTTAAAATTAAGTTTGTTCTCAATGTCTGTTTGAAATTGGGTTATGTGATATATCCCAGTTTGTTCCAGTGACTGCCTCGGTCCTCACTTAGTGGTTAATTGTCCCTGTGTCATCCTCACAACATCCTGGTTGGAGATAAATTCTATGTTCACTGTGGGTTCCAGGCATGAAGTTCCCATCACTCTTAGGAAAGTCTCAGGAGGGCTCCTGAGGAGGAAGGGGAGATGGATGCTGGGAGGCCCTTGCTCCACATCCCTCTCATTGCTCCCCTTGTTTTCCCCCAGTGTCATCTGTGGTGGCGCCTGGACTTTTGGTTCTCCCTGAATGCCCCAGGTGTGAATGGAACATACCTGTAGGTGTTCGCTGTGATCTTTTTGAAGATGTGTTGACTGAAAAACATCCATAATTCAAAAAGAAAAAGATCACTTGGTAATGTGCTTTTGACTTTCCTCTGAAGGTATTTGGAGAAGAAGCGATTATTATTCCAAGATTCTTCTTTGTATCTGATCCAGTTCTCCTGGAAATCCTTGGACAAGCCAGTGATTCCCATACCATACAGGTACAACCTTAAGTATGTGTGATTCAGGGTGCTTTTTCAACACCATGCCATAATCCAAAATAAAAAATAAAGTAAACATCTGAAATGGGCAGACAGGAAAGATGAGCACAAAAGAATATGTTGCTTATAGAATGTCCTATTTGCTGTGGATTCAAGCCTGTCAGCCTCCCATGATCCAGTGGCATTGGTGAAATATAGTCACCTGCTATTCCCCTGGCTAGCTGTGCGACATTGGCAAACTTCTTAATTTTCATGTCTCAGTTTTCCTCATCTGTAAAGTCAGGACATTAACGGTTCCCACCTTACAGACTTGTCATGAGATTGCATGAGATAATACAAAATGGCACACGGTGTGTGCTTGCTGACTGCAATTCACCCTCTTGAGACTCTTTCTCTAAATATTCATAGACCAAATGGGGCCTTGTTTGGATTGATCTTTTTTTCCTTCCAGAAGCTTCTCAAGGGCTTTTAGCCATTTCCAAGAGTGCTTCTGGAGGAAGAGAATACCCACACGCAGGGCATGGGAGCCTCATCCCAGGCCTTTTCTGGTTTGGGGACCTGGGAACAGCTATTTTCTTCCTTGTTGGCTTCCAGGAGGTTGTGGGGATATGAAAAAAGAGAAGGGAAGTAAAGTCTGTGAAAGGCAGAGGGAGAGCTAAGGGCGACGTCAGGGAAGAGGGTTGGGATGGTTGGATGCAGGCTCCAGCTGAAGGGAGGAAGGAGCAGTCCAGTCCCATCACATTTTGCAGGACTTGGAGAAAACATTCTGTGGGATTTAAAAAAGTGAGCCTCTAAAGTCCAGCCAAAGGTCAAGGCAGAGTTTGTATTTTGTTGTTGTTTTTATTGTTTTTTGTTTTGTTTTAGAGACAGGGAAGTAGATTTCTTATGTTTATAAAGATAAAAGATACTAGGTTTTGAAAACACCTCTGTGCCTTGTGTGTTTAGCCTCGTGCGTCATGTTGTGTTCTCTTGTGTTTCTTACAGCCACATCTCCCTGCAGTGTCCGACAACATAAATGAGGTGACATTTCATGCCAAAGACTATGATCGTATGTTGGCCGTCATATCAAGAGAAGGAGAAAAAATTATTGTAATTTACTTTGGCTACAATTTTGTTATTAGGATTTCTTTAAAAGTTGAGGTTGGGGAGAATGCAGGGGACAGAGAGTTAGTAACCATGGGTCCTAATTCTGTAGCTCTGACCTTGATACAAACGAGTTTGGTGAAATCATTTCACTTATCTGCGATTCATTTTTATTGATGAAATGAGAGTTTAGACTAGATGATCTTTATAGTTCCTTCCAGTTATGGTAATAGATGATCATACCCATGTTTTACATATTTTGTATAATTATAAAACAATTTGTTTGCTTGAGGGACCATGATTTATCAAGTCAAGCGTGTGACATTTGTAAAAATACTGAATTATTGTCACTTTGTAATCTATTTGTGATGAATTGTTTTAGCTGGATAGTCCTGTGATGGCCAAGGGTCCTGTAGAGATTTGGCTTCTGGATTTGTTGAAAGTGCAGATGTCATCCTTACATAATATAATTAGGTCTGCATTCTATCAAATCAGCGATTCAGGATTTCAACTCTTACCTTTCCTCAATCACTTCCCAGCACAGGTGAGAATACACAGTCTTTACTAATGTTAAAGAGAAGGAAATGGGGCAGGGTGGAAGTGGCAGGCGGATACTTAGGTGGGGTGGGACTGGCGCCATGCAGGCTGTACATAGGATACGGATGCAGGCCCGGGAGTGCACATATATAAAAGGAATGAGCTTACCTTTTCTGAAATGAAATCCATCTTGCCTTTTTGTTTGTTCAAGTGATTCAAGGGTAAATTGGCATATGTGTCAAGGAGGCTTCTCCTGCAGGTAGCTTCTTAAAGAGAGAGAAGACCTGGAAGAGGCTGGGGTGGAGAGAATGTTCTCAGGAACAGCTCTCATGTCCTCTGTCTCTTAGAAATGCGTTGTAATGCATCGAGTAGTATTAAAACCCAGTATCAGAAATGAGTGTCATTAAGTCTTCATCTCAGATAAATGAAAAGTGTGATTCGTGATCTGATCAGAAGCAGTGTGAGACAGAAGACAAGAAATGTCCAAGGAAAATACGGGCAGTGTTTGCCCAAACTACATTTCTTCTGCAACAATTCCCCACAACAGGAACTTGAAATCCTGAATTGGTGCACACACAGTAGAGACAGCTGAGATGTTAAGAAATTATTCATTCAAACTGCACAAGCACAAATATGGAATCAACTTTATTGGACAGAATATTTTAATATTGTGATTTTAGTATTGTATAGTATCTTTGACGAGCTTTAGTATTATTACCTTGTGATACAGGTTTCTAAAATATGTTACTTGATAAGCTGAGAAAATAGCTCCTTAGGTTAAATCAATGTATTTTCCCTCTCCTAGGAAAACTGCACCCTCTATGTTCTGAAGTCTAATTTAGACCAAGGATTTAGCATTAGGTGAAAGTTGAGGGCAAGTTCAAAGCAGTGGTGAAGTCAAGCAGGGTATAAGGGTATAGTAGGAAATTTGACCAGCTTTCAGGATTTTATCTATATTATATAATGTAATATAAAAATAATGATATTTGTGTGTATATCATTTTAATATATTTTTAGTTGTAGATGGACACAATACCTTTATTTATTTATGTGGTGCTGAGAATCAAACCCAGTGCCTCACACTGAACCACAACCCCAACTTACCTATCATTATTTTTAAAGCAGTTTTTCCAAAAAAGCGAAATTTGTGTACTATCAAGTTAACTTAAAAATTTTATCTAAAATTGGTTAAACTTCTCTATCTCTCACCCTGCACAAAACTCAACTCAAAATGGATCAAGGACCTAAGAATTAGACCAGCGACCCTGCACCAAATAGAGGAAAAAATAGGCCCGAATCTTCATCATGTAGGCTTAGTACCAGACTTCCTTAACAAGACTCCCAAAGCACAAGAAATCAAAGCAAGAATCAATAAATGGACTGGATTAAAAACTAAAAGCTTTTTCTCAGCAAAGGATACAATTAATAATATGAAAAGAGAGCCTATAGAGTGGGAGAATATCTTTTCCATACACACTTCAGATAGAGCACCAATCACCAAAATTTATAAAGAACTTTTAGAAATTTTCACCAAAAATACAAAGAACCCAAACAATAAATGGGCCAAGGAACTGGGCAGACACTTGACAGAAGATATACAGGCAATTAACAAATATATGGAAGATTATTCAATATCTCTAGTAATTAGAGAAATGCAAATATAATGACTAATATTAAGAACACAAGCAATAATAAGTGTTGGCGTGGATATGGGGTAAAAGGCACACTTGTACTTTGCTGGTAGAGTTGCAAATTGGTGCAGCCACTCTGGAAAGCAGTATGGAGATTCCTCAGAAAACTTGAAATGAACCTGCCTTTTGACCCAGTTATCCACTCCTCGGTTTATATCCAAAGGACTTTAAATTAACACACTACAGTAATACAGCCACATCAATGTTTATAGCAGCTCAATTCACAATATTTAGATTGTGGAACCAACCTAGATGCCCTTCAACGGATGAATGGATAAAGAAACTGTGGTATATATACACAATGGAATATTATTGAGCCATAAAGAAGAATAAAATTATGGCATTTACAGATAAATGGATGAAATTGGAGAATATCATGCTAAGTGAAGTAAGCCAATTCCAAAAACCAAAGACTGAATGTTTTCCTTGATAAGTGGATGATGACACATAATGGGGATGGGGGAATGGGGGGTAAGAGAAGAATAGAGGAACTTTAGATTACCTAGAGGGAAATGAGAGGGGGAAGGGGTTGGGAGTATGAAAGATGGCAGAATGAGACAGGTATCATTACCCTATATACTTGTCTGATTACACAAATGGTATGAATCTACATTGTGCACAACCATAGAACAAAAAGTTGTACCCCATTTGTGTACAATGAATCAAAATGAAAAAAAATAATAAAAAGACAGGTTTTCCTAAAAAGTCAAAGAAGAAGATAGGCAGCATATTGTGTTTAGAAGATGCAAAGAAACCTCTGGAAAACCTAGCTCAAGGGAAAATACACAATGAAGAGTGCATTAATTCCATTTGCTTTTCTTGAGAAAGAAAAACAATGGAGGTATCCGGTGATCTCAGGCCCTCTATGAAACATTTCCTAACCATCTTCTATAACTTAAGTGATGGTTCAGATGTGTTCCCCCAAGTTCATGTGTTGGACACTTAACTCCCAAAGGAATCGTATTGGGAGGTGGGGCTTAATAAGATGTGATTACATCATAGGGGCTCTGTCCTCATGATGAACATACATTGTTATTGCCATAGTAGGTTGGTTATCATGAGAGCAGTTTCCATATGAGAACACGTTTGGCCCCCTCTAGCACTAGCTTGTGCAAGCTCTGGCCCTTCCGCCCTCTGCCATGAGTTGATGCAGCAAGAAGGCCCTCACAGGTCCTGGCTCCTAGACTTTGACTTCCTAGCCCCCAGAACTGTGAGGAATAAATTTCTTTTCTTATAAATTTTCCAGTCTGTAGTATTCTGTTATAACAACACTAAATAACTGAGACAACCTACATAGTTTAATAAATGGTGGACATTTAATTATTTAATTCATTTAATAATTTATTTATCTGTGTACATTGAAATAATGAAATAATAATAATTAGGATATTAGCTGTCCACCTTTCAGACTGCAGAAACAAATGTCTCTATTTCAGATTAAAATAACTAAAACTTGGTTCGCTGTCACATGATTAAGTGGCCACTAAATCTTATCGTAGACAGGATTTGACTATTTGTTTACTGGGTTTGCAGGTTGGGCTTCTGGGAATTCAGATGTTATGGACACATGATTCAGAAGAAGCTTTAAATAATGCAAAAGATGACAGGAAAATCATGCAAGCAACCAATCAGAAATTTTTGGATATTCTTAATGTTCTTATTAGCCAGACAACGCATGACCTAACCAAGTTTGATAGAGTGAAATTTGAAACTCTAATTACCATCCACGTGCATCAGAGAGATATTTTTGATGATTTGGTAAAGTATCTTTTTTCCTATATCAAAGCAATTTAGAGTACGAATTAATAATGAAGAGCTAAGTATTGTACATATTGCCTAACTTACACGAACTTTCCATCTTCTTGGTCCTTTTTTATGACTGTCTCCATCAACACCACGTCCACAATCACCTGCACTGAATAGTTCGAACAACCACATATGTATATTCCTTTAGTACTCTGAATGTCTGGAACCAGTGATATGATATAAACCAACTAATTATTAAATTAAATGATTATTGGAACATGACATAGTTGAGGTGGGATGGGTCATGAGCGACAATGGGCCAGTTGGGAATGGACAAGTCCAGACAGAATGGACCAACTTTTGGGAGCTCTCATGGCTGTTTGTTTGGTTGAGCATCCCGTAGGGTTTGATTTGGTCAGGGTTCTGTGGAGTGGGAGTAAGTGAAGTGGTTTTGAATTCTCCTTGGAACTAGAGGTTTGGGGCCCACTGAGTCCTCCCAAGGTGGAGATTCTTACCATGGAATGGGGTCCCCCGTGGTTTCCATATACCACCACTGACGGTCTTTGGCTTTACCCTTGCTTTATTCTACTTAAATTGGGTTAATCTTAATGACATCTCTTTCCTTCCTTACAGATATGTAATCCACTCCACTCAGGGTTCTTTTTAGAGAATATGATCACAGACTACTTGTTTCAAACCTTTATCAAAAATTCCGATCAGATAAATTATATTTATTGAAGGCTGTTTGAAGACATGGAGTCAGTCCATCTGTTCTCTTGAAATCTAGATCCTCCTCCTTTTTTCAAAATATTACATGCCAGCCAGTTGCATTGGCATCACCTGGGGACTTGTTAGTAAAACAGAATCTCTAGTCCTCCTCTTCCCACCCCAGACCTATTGAAATCAGAATTTATCCTTTAACAAGCTTCCCAGATGATTCATATACATATTAAAGTTTAACAAAAACTACTGTAAGATTTTCTCTGGATCAATCTAACCATCAGAACACTGTGTACCTAACCATAGTGCTTTGGCCTTTCACAGACTTGCTCTCATTGAATTGCAATTACTGTTATACTTTTACTTTCAATTAAGTGCACCTCAAGAAACACTAGAGTGGAATCCATTACTGTATCTGCTGTGAGCATCCTAGTGAGGATATTTATGCATCTCTCATTGGCTTCTAAAGCTTAAGTCCTGTGGAAGAAATTTCTTGTAAAACTAAGAGCTGGGTGGAAGCCGTAGCTCAGGGATAGAGTGCTGGCCTAGCGCACATGAGGCCCAGGGTTTGATTCCAGCCCCACAAACAAAAAAGCAAGAAAAACAAAACCCTAAGTGCTGAGCAGAGCTTTTCCCATGTAGAATGGGAAACCCACACAACGAAAGCTACAGAACAGTTTTTGTCATGTTTACCACTGGCCTTGTGAGGTTTGCATCTCATTTTTTTTTTTTTCGCAGTGCTGGGGATTTGAACCCAGGGCCTTGTGCATGCGAGGCAAGCACTCTACCAACTGAGCTATATCCCCAGCCCATGGAAGTAGCTCTTTTAAAGTTATGAGTACATATGGCGCTTTAGGTGGGAAGCCAGCATCCCTAACTGGAGGGGGAAGCATGGGCATAAATAATGCTACAAACAAAAATGACAGAAAACAAGATTACTAATAGCAAGCCATAGGGACAGCTGGTCAGAGGATAGCTGACCTTGAGTGGCCAGAGGTTCATTCCTTAGTATCAACTGAATAACCTGGAAATGGGCCTGCTGAGTTCAAGAGCAGTGAAGAGGACCACACACCACTTTCCTCAGTTCTGCTGAGGGGGCAGGAGTGAGTTCTCTCCAAGTTTACCCCTGAAAAGTCATGGAACACCTCAGAATGCAGTTGGTGGAATGGAGTTTCTAGAGGTGCTTGCCTGGTTTCTGTCTCTTCTAGTGGACCAGATACCAGAGTCTGCATTCATGGTGGTGGGAGCCCAGGATGCCTTATCCTGCAGGTGTATGCTGATGACCAGAAGGGTTGGTGGCATGGCCATTATGCTGTCACAGGAAGATATGTACAATATAACCATGCATTTCCTTGTCTCGTATCTTCAGTGCCTTCCAACTGCCACGAAGACCCTCCCTCAACCCTCCCCCTGGCCCAGTGAAGCCCCAGCTCTCGTCCCTCCTCCAGAGCCCTGGGTGCCCCTGTTGTACTGACCTTTTTTTCAGTTCCTCAGACAAGCTAAGTAGATCTTCTGGCTTTGCCCTTTATGTCCCTGGCTGATCCCAACTATTTATCCAGGTGTGAGTTTAGATGTGTCTTCCCCTCAGTGCCCCTCTCTAACCTCCTAGACTAGATTAGGGCCTCTTGCTACATATTTTCATGAACTTGGAATTTCTCTGGCAGAGTTTTCACACAGAATGGAAATTCCTGGCTTCACTGTGGCCTTTTGCCTGTTTCTTTGATCAACTCCAGAAGGCAGAAATCTTACCTGTCTTTGTCCACCCAGCCCAGCGTCAAGCACAAGAAAGGAAATCAATAAACATTTGCTAAATGAAGAATGTGTTCATGAGCCAGTGAATCAAAACCGCCCATAAGCTTGAATTTTAGACTATTGCAATGCAAGCTGTAACATTTTTTGTATTTATGTTTTTAAGGTAAAAATGCACATCAAGTCAGTTACCGATTTTGAATGGCTGAAACAGAGTAGATTTTATTTAAGGAAGATTTGGATCAAACTGTGGTATCTATTACCGATGTTGATTTGTTTACCAAAATGAATTTCTGGGATGCACTGATCGCCTTGTTATTACTCCACTAACAGATAGGTAGAAAACCAAGTTTTTAAATTTTATTTTGTAATTAACATGCTTAAAATTGTTTTATAATTGCATTTGAAATATTAACCAGCATATTGTTGTCATGTTGGGTCTGAGCCAGCTCATCAAAGTCAGTCTAACAATCCAGTAACCATAGCTGTTACTTAAATGAACATGCACATTAAATTTTTATGAAGTAGAAAAAAAATGAAAGAATAAAAGCAAGCTTGAATATCAGTAGTGAGCATTTTATTAATGAATTTTAGACTGCAAAATAGAAAAATATCCTGAGAACTATAAAGGAAGTTATGAGTATTGCAGAGAAAGGAGGGTACCTTGAATATCATCTGATTCAGTTTCCAGGTGTTTTCATATTTGGAAATTGATACCTACAGTGAAGTTTCTTGACCAAGTTGGAATGATCAGTAGTAGATCCCCTCACCTTTTTTCCAGTGTCTGACACTGGGCAAGCCTTGGGAATTTTTCATCTTTGTCTATCTCACAATGCCCAGTTCAATATGCTGTGCATAGAAGGCATTCAGTAAGTGTTTGTGGAATGAACTTAAATTGGGTGTTAGAACATTGAGCTAAATGGTTAAGTAGGTCTGCTTCCCGGGAAAACTATGACAACAATCAAATTCCATCTTCAACCTCCTCTTGACTTCTCCAACCTCTCCTTTGTTTGGTTCCCTCTTTTGTGTGGGATTCTCAAACTCTAAAATAAACAGCCCATTCCCGTCATCACCTTGGCCTTTTGCTCATTATCTGGCACTCACAAAACTTTGTCTGATTGACACTTGCAGATGCTACATCACGTTAGCGCAGGCTTTGGGAATGAACATGGGAGGTGCCCCGGCGGGACCTGCGGGCACAGGCAAAACAGAAACCACCAAAGATATGGGCAGGTGTTTGGGGAAGTACGTGGTTGTGTTCAACTGCTCAGATCAGATGGATTTCAGAGGCCTTGGAAGGATTTTCAAAGGCAAGTGTGAAATAATGCTCATTATTTTGGGGTAAAGTAATAATGCTCATTAGCATTATTTTTTGACATAAATCTAAAATGTTATGCCACATAATCAACATTAGTATAGGTTGATCTATATGATATGGTTATTTTTCTGGATCAAAAGTGATCCAATATGATCATTTGGTTTATTGCTGGTGTTATAGTCCATGCATTGAGTGGGTATTGGGTTATGAAAGTGGAATCAATCTGTAATGGGCTGGAACAGCAGTAGAAGAGATAAGAACAAGATAGCAAATTGATGACACATGGGATTTCCCTTTGGGTGTGAAATCCCACTACGCTGAAACATTTTTTGAAAAGCATAGCAACCCTGGAAAATAAGAAGAGGGTGGCCATTGGCAATTGTGAAATTTTGAGAAAATCCTAGAAGGTAGGTAAGAGGTGATTTTAGATGGACAGAAAAAAAAAAAAAAAAAAGAAACATACAAACAAACCTTCAAGGGCACTTCAGCCTCAGAGCTCAGTCCTTAGAGATCTCTTTATTATCTACATGCATTCTCTGGGTGATCTCAGGGAAACCCAAGTTTTAAATACCATCTGTAGGATGACTCCCAAATTTATGTCTCTTTGAAACTCTGGCTTCATACATGTAAATGCCAACTGGATGCCTCTGCTTAAAAGTGTCATAGGTCCAGATTCACTCGATCCAAAACCACACTCCTGATCTCCCTCTCTGTGTTTCTTTCTTCAATAGTCTTCTTCATTTTCCACTCCGTTCTTCCAGGTGCTCAGACAGAAAAACTCCTTTACTCCTCTGTGTTCTCTCTCACTCATATTCAACCTATCAGCAAACACTATTGGTTTTACTTTCAAAACGTACCCCAAATCTAACCACCCTGGTCTCTCACCTGGACCATTTTGGTAAGCCTCCTAACTGGTCTCCCTGTCTACCCTTTGCCCTTCTGTTCGAGCCTCAAAGCTGCACCTTAGTGATCCTTCTACCTGATCCTGCTGCTAAAAGCTGTCTAATGGCTTCCCTCAGAGTAAAAGCCATATTTCTGGCGGTGGTCCTACATGCTCAGCCCCGTGCCTTCCCATGTCCCCATTGCACTGCTCTGACCTTCTGACTGCATTCCAGTGCTTTTCCCTCGCTCCCTGGACCATAGCCTTATCGACCTTCCTGATGTTGCTCAGACACCAAAGACCTGTCATTTCTGTTTCTTACGTTCTTCTCTAGACATCTGTCCACGTGGCTCACTTTATAAAGGACATCCACAGCATATACTGCTGAAAATTTGGAAGATTTCTCTTTGAGATGAAGTATAAGACAAGGATTCTCATCATTATAACTTCTATGCATCACTGCATTATAATTCTAGCCAGTGGAGTAGAAAACAATAACAGGAACCACAGAAACACAAAGATGAGGAAGAAAGAATGAGCCAAAGGAAGAAAGATAAAATAAGAAATTAAAAAAAATTTAATTAAAAAATTTAAAAGAAAGAAATATAAAATAAGAAATCAGGAAGAAATATACAATTTCAACATTTCAAATGATGTGGCAGACTGTAAAGAAAATTGAAAAAATCTATAGAAAATAGAATTTAGAAAGGTTACTAGAATATAAAGTTATGCAAATCAAATTTATTTTATAAATCACAAAAAAGTTATAAAATGAAATTTTCAGAAATATACCCTTTAGAACATAATTGAGAGTGTGATGTTGGGATGGGAATGGATAACTAGATCAGGGGGATATAGTAGGGAATGCAGGAACGGGCTACAGACACTTGGCATATGGATAAATGTAAATCACTGATGAAGAGTTGAACTACATACTAAATTGTTCTGGGATAACTGGTGACTAATTCTTATCAAGGGGATTGGATCCCTGCCTCATACCATACACAAAAATGAGTTTGGGGGCATAAATGCCTACATGTGGAAAGTAAAACTATTAAGTTTTTAGAAGGTTAAAAAAAGTATCTTTGTTTTTAGAATGAAAAGTCTTTTTTAAAATAAAAACGCCCCACAAACCATAGAGAAAACAAAATTGTTCACTTGCCTCACTTAAATTTAAAGCTTTTGTCCATCAGTGGATACCAAAAAGAAAGTAAAAAGCCATGCCAGAAATTTGGAAAAGGCATTTTCCACAGGAAAATAAATTTTACATTTCTTTCTATAAAGAGTTAGTATGCTATATGTATATATATGGTCTACAAATCAATAAGAAAATGAAATAGAAAAATGAGGTAAAGGCGTTTTGCAGATGAAGAAAACCAAACGAACAGCAATCAAGTAATGCATATCATATTGAGATTCCATTTTGAACTTAACACACTAACAAAAACTTAAGCGTGACCTTTTTGACCACAGGCAGGGATGTAAGGCAACAGAAGCACTCATCTACCCTGCTGGGAGTATAAGACCTTTTGAGAAGTCAGGAAACATCAGGTTAAAAAACATACACATGTTGACATCTTGTTTTCTTGGCAACCCAAGTCTTGGTGTATGTTCAGATGAACAGCACTTTGCACCACGACATGTGTGTGAATGTTCACGGCAGCATTGCTCGTGACAGCCATAAGTGGAGACAACCCCGCAGGTGGACCGTAGTTGCCTGGATCCATAAACATGAACATGTCTTTTACATGTTACATATGAAGGAAAGAAAAATATATGAAATTGTATTTAACAATGTTGTACAGCATTACAAATGAGTAACTACAATGAGATGCATTGATATAACACAATCTCACAAATAAAGTTTGTTTTGATTCAGTTTTATTTTTAATATTGGCAAGTCATATTTATATTTATTTTTGGGTAACACTGTTGTAATTCAATACATGTATGCAACGTGTAATGATTGAATGAGGGTAATTAACATTCCCTTTCTTCAGATACTTTCCTTTCTATGCATTGGGATCTTTATTCTCCACTAGTTATTTTTTTTAAACCTTTACATTATTTATTTTTATGTGGTGCTGAGGATGGAACCCAGTGCCTCATGTGTGTGAGGCAAGCGCTGTACCACTAACCACAACCCCAGCCCCTCCTCTAGTTATTTTGACGTGTATAATTCACTGTCATAGACTCCAGGTGCCCTATTGTGCTGTGTGACATCAGAACTACTCCCCTCCACTGTTTTGGGGCCAGAGCTCTGCCCTCTCACCATCCCTCACCCTGCCCCTTCCTACCCTCTGGTGACCTCTGTTCTCTTCTCTACTTCTCTGTGATCAACTTTTTCAGCTTCTGCATATGAATAAGAACATGTATTTCACAAGTATAATTTGTCATGAAGAAGGAAGGTCTTGCAAAAACACACAGAATATGATCAAATTTATTTAAAATTAATTTTATTTAACAGCAAATAGGTAAAATAAAAAACAAAAATCATATATACGTATATGTTAAAATACTACATATTATTGTATATTGTAATATGTGTATACAATGTGTTATACATAGATATATCTATGTATACGTAGATAGTTTTAAAAAATGGTTTTTCCACAAAGTTCAGGTTAGCAGCCGTCCCTCTTGGAGTAGGAAGGACTGGGGAGAAACGCTGGAACTTCCCTGTGATGTGTTAAATATCCTGAGTTCACTTGTCCAACCACTACTTTAAATGGGATGACCAGATATCAATATTGTCTCAATATTTTAGTCTTTATTTGATAAAAAGGAGAAGAGGGCTGGTACAGTGGCTCATGCCTGCAATTCCAGTGGTTTGGGTGGCTGAGGCAGGAGGATCGTTAAGTTCAAGGTCAGCTTCTGCAATATAGTGAAACTTTGCCTCAAAATAAAAAATTAAAAGGACTTGAGGAGCTGAGGATGTAGCTCAGTGGCAGAGCCCTTGCTTAGCATGCATGAAGCCCTGGGTTTGATCCCTAGCACCATAAATAAATAAATGAATGAAAGGGCTCGGAATGTTAGCTCAGTGATAAAATGCCCCTGGGTTCAATACACAGTGCTACAAACTGAATAAATAGGAGAAGAAAATGTAAACTACAGACTGGAAGAAGAACGTTTTAACATGTACAACTATCAAAAGATTAATATCCAGTATTTAAAAGATTCTCCTCCAGTCATTAAGAAAAACAAAGTAAAACAATAATGAGATGCCATTCTCGCTCCTGCCAGATGGGTAGAAATGGAGAATGGCAAAATCACCGCAGGTTAGAATGTGTAGAAATCTGCCCCCTAATGCTGCCGGGGGTGGGCAGTGTGTCTCCTCACCAGGAGAGAGTGGCAGCACCTGGCATGTCTTATTTGACCTAGAATTTCCACTCCTCACTGCCGCATTGTTACTGCAAATCATTAGCAATAACCCCAGTGCCCTTTGAGAGGAGCATGAATTTTTAAACTAGTGTATTTATGCATTGAAACACTGTACAATGGAGCACTACAAAGATCTACAGCACTGAATTAGATCTGCGTGTATCACCATGGATAAATCCCAGAAAAACAATATTGAGCAAATCAAATTACGGGAGGATATGTACAGTATTCTCTACAGATAGAGAGACATACATAAATTTTGGAGAAGCAAATTATGTAGCATCCACAAATGCAAGCAAAAGAGCAATATTTTAAAGCCATGCAAAGGAGCTATTGATATAAAGTTCAGGATAGAAGTTGCCTCTGAAGACGGAGGGAGAATAGATGCACAGGGACATTCGTGAACTTGAACTGTGTAATATTCTATTCTTTAGAATGAAATCTGAAGCAGGAAAGATTTGGTAGGTAGGTACATGGGTGTCCTTTATATTGTTTCTTACAATTGTTGGTATGTTGAGAAAACATTCCCAAGAGTCATTTTCTAATCAGAGAGAAGGGTTCCTCCGTAGATCATTCCTGGCCAGAGCTGGAAGATGATTGAAAGAAATGTAATCCCGGAAGGTCAGTTAGAGTAAAGAGGGCAGGGGAAAAGAAAAGGAAGTGGCTCTCTCCAGTGTCTTCCTTCATACAAAGGTGCGATACAGCTCTCTGAAGTGGCAGCCTGGTAACTCCACCTCAGTTGGGGGCTCGGGCCAGAGAGGCAGGGCCAGTGGAGTGGGTCAGATGACAAGCTCTCCTGCCTCTGTCCATCCCTTTCTCCAAGGCACCAGGGGCAGGCATGCACCCTGCAAATTTGCCTTTGAGATGAGGAAAAACACACTCAAAAACCATTGTGTAGAGAGAACAGTCTTATAAAATATTTGAAGAACTTAGGAAGGCTCCCAAGACCGTGAGGAGACCTACGGGAAACAGAAGAGAACTCAGAAGTAAGTAAAATTCAGCTGCAGAGAGATTCAGGAATTGATCACATTCCACCAATGAAAGAAAAACAGGTTGTTTTGAAACAATAATTGGAATTCTTGGAAATTGAACATGCAAAGTAGCAGAATACCCAGGTAAGAGATTATATCGCAAAGGCAGAAAGGGATGGAAAGACTGACAGAAGAACTTAAGGCTCACAGGGACAGATACATACATTCTATCATTCATGCAGTGGATAGTCCCAAGGGAGAGAGAAGAAAGATTGGGGGTGGGCAATAATAAAAGAAGTAAGAGCCTTTCACGTACTGAAGGCAGTGAAGGTTTTCATCCTTAGAGAGAGACAGGAGCAATGTCCATGATAGCCAGCTCTGCCTTTGTGCTGGGTTTTGTGAGAAATAAATAAAAATCCCTTTGGCCATTCTCTTTCTTGCCCTGCATCCTGACGTTTCTATCTCACTGCAATAAGGAAAGAACAGAGCTCTGACCCAGGTGGGGGTCATTTCCCCCAAACACTATGGTTCCTTCCATCTCTATCCCACTTCAGGACTGAGCAAATTGCATCACCCTCCAGCATCCCTGAATGGTGTATTTTATATTTTGATTTTGACAGTGTGCTATTTTCATTGTTTTGGTGATGACATACAAATAATTAAGAATCTCCTTATCCTTGGAATTCAATATGTCTTTGTAAAGAGCCAGATATGAAATTTTACCTAAATTGTGTTTAAATATATGTTTGGAAGCACTTTGGAGCAGTGATTGCTATGGAGAAGGTATATGATGGAGTAAAACTTTACAAATTAACTGTTTTTCATGCCAGGTCTTGCACAGTCAGGTTCCTGGGGCTGTTTTGATGAGTTTAACAGAATTGAATTGCCTGTATTATCAGTGGCGGCACAACAAATTTATATTGTTTTGACAGCAAGAAAAGAGAGGAAAAAACAGTTCATATTTTCTGATGGTGATTGTGTTGATTTAAATCCAGAATTTGGAATCTTCTTAACAATGGTAAGAACACAGGCTTCAAATGCAATTTGATTGTCTAATTGTTACAGAGTTAAATAAAAGTATTTATGTATTAGTGGGTAAGTAACTATCCAGGAGTCACAAACTCTTATGTGATTTTTGTTTGTTTTTTCTTCCAGTTCTAGGGATCTAACCAGGCCCTCACAAATGCCAGGCAAGGGCTCTGCTACTGAGCCCCAGCCCTTGACATTTTTTTTTTTTTGAGAAGTAAAAATAGCCCAGATAGAAGGTGAAATAGTAACATGTTACTAACAATAACTACTGTTTATTGAGCACTTACTATGTGTAAGGTCCTGGGCTAAATGTTTTGTGTACTGAATCAGCACAACTCATGCCATACTGCAGTAACAAACAATCCCCGAAACATAATTGCTTATAACCACAAACCTTTATTTCTCCCTCATGCCACATGTCTGCGGTGGGTTGGCTGGGGTAGGGGAGGTAGTCACTTTACTCTAGTACCCATTCTGACAAGGTAGTCACTAGCTCAGTCATTGCTGGCTGGTACAGCAGAGGTAAAAGAAAACATGAGCTGTGCCATGGCTCAGCATTTCTGTCTAGAAGTGACACAAAGTCACAAGTCTCATTGGCTAAAGCAACGTACCTGACCATACCTAACTTCAAGGGGACAGGGAAGTACAGCCCTACCATGCATGCAGTTGGAAGGGAAGAGAATGTGAAATATTTGGCTAGTGACACTGATGACTTACGCATGTGCATTATTTCATCCTACGGGTCTGACAGCTGTCTGGGGTAGATATTTCATAGTTGAGGTACCTGAGGCTCAGAGATGCTGAAAAACTTGCTCAAGTCACACAGCCAGTAGGGGAATGTGGTCATTGTGTGTCTGCCATCAGAACCCAACTGCTTAGAACCTCTACGCTTGGCCTTTCCCTGATACTTAACAGGAGGAAATGACTTAAAATTTTCAAAATAATTTAACAAGGTCCTATATCAAAGGAATTGTGACAAGTCCAGTGGCCATGTGATTGTGGGCAGAACTCGGGATTCAGCATTATAAAGATGGAAATCCAAAGACGTGAAGAAACGAGTTTCTGTGAATCAGGGAAATGAAGTTGATGTTGAAGTTGATGTTAATGCTTTTACATATTAAATTAAATCTCTGAGTTGCAAGATGACATAAAGGATTCTCTTTCATATGTCTCAGTGGACAAAGATAAATTATAGGAAAAGCAGCAGAAAAGTTTCTGATAAATTTTGTTGTTAGCCAACACGCAGGAAAGCATTTAAGAGGAAATAACAATCCAGAGGTTAGTTATAAATCAGGAAATGGGATGAAGAAATTTACTCAGTGTGAAACTATAGCCTAAAAGCATTTAATAGAAACTTAACATCCTTCTGGGTTAAGAATAATATTAGAAATATTAATTGGATATTGCATTAGGCTATGAATAACTGAGACGCGAAAAAACAGTCACTTAGTAGGTGAGACCTTAAGGTCTTTCTGTGTTTCTTCTCCACCATGGTTTCCATCTTCAAGGTCACTTTTTGACCCAAGACACTGCCTATGCATCTGTGTTTTGTGGCAGCCAAGTGATTGAATTGGCCTCCTTCAGTCACGGAGGGTCTTTCACTATTGGTCCCTCTGCCTCTCACTGTGGAGAGTCCCATCACCCCAGCTGCCAGGCAGTCTGGGTGGAGACGTGTGGTTAGGGAAGGGGAAGAGGAGTATGGCGAACAGCCAGAAATCTCTGCTTCTAGCACTTAGCAAGATACCTGGCCTCCTGACAGAACCCAGTACATGTTCAGAGGCTGTTTCTTTCTTTTCTTTTTGGTACTAGGGATTGAACCCACAGGTACTTTACCACTGAGCTACATCCCCAGACCTTTTTATTGTTAAATTTTGAGACAGGGTCTCACTGAGTTGCTTAGAGTCTCACCAAGTTGCTTAGGTTGGTTTGAACTTGCAGTTCTCCTGCTTCAGCCTCCGGAGCAGCTGGGATTACAGGAGTGAGCCACCACGCCCAGCCAGGGACCAAGGTTTCGTAATGGACTGTCCTAAAACAACTGACCATTATTTGCCTTGTCTTCAAACTGCCAACCTTTCCTTTGGGACTTCTGGGTCTGTCTTGTCTTCTATCTCTTGTTACTTACGAGGAGACTTAGTTTCCTTCCTACCTCTACTTTCGTCCTTTGTAGCATTTCCTCATTATTCCCTTTTCTATTTCTTTCATTCCCGTGTGTGTTTTTTTAAAAAGGTTCTTTGTTAGCCTGATTACTATAACTATGACTGCAAAGAATAGTAAGGAGGTGAAATAAAAACGACCTAAGTAAACTGGACTGTGGTGCACACCTGCAATCCCAGCAGCTCCGGGAGGGCGAGGCAGGAGGATCATGAGTTCAAAGCCAGCCTCAGTGAGAGCAAGGCGCTAAGCAACTCATGAGACCCTGTCTCTAAATAAAATACAAAATAAAGCTGGGGATGTGGCTCAGTGGCTGAGTGCCCCTGAGTTCAATCCCTGGCACCCACCTACCACCCGCCAAAAATTATCTAAGTAAGTTGTCCAGTATAAAATCCTAAAATTTTCTCCTCTTTCTATAATGTATATTAGACCATCATTATTCAATTACTTAGTTTTCTATTCTTTCATTTTCTTTTCTAGTTTTTAAATGAATAGACACATAGATGCTTAATTTTTGCTACACAAAATTGTGTATGGCTTTAATAATACAATGAAAATGGATATATATATATATATATGGAATGATATGTACATTATTAAATATGAATAGTCCAATATACATTTTGGGAAAGCAAGGACATTTTATGAATCTGATATTTTTCACACCACTGTGGAATCTGAACTAAGAATAGGGAATGTGTTTGTATTCAGGAATCAACAATGGAAATTGTAACATTAATTAAAAAAATATATTCTAACTCTTAGAACCCTGGATATGCTGGGCGCCAGGAACTGCCAGAAAACTTAAAAATCCAGTTTAGAACTGTTGCCATGATGGTTCCCGACAGACAGGTACGACCCAGGACTTAAAGCACAACATCTTACCTTTTTTTCCCCCTTAAAGTTATTGAAAAAAATCTCAATATGTTAATTTTCAGATCATTATGCGAGTGAAACTTGCAAGCTGTGGTTTTCTTGAAAATGTTATCTTGGCTCAAAAGTTCTATGTTCTTTACAAACTCTGTGAAGAGCAACTTACCAAGCAGGTAACTTTATATATCTATTTTTCTCCTAAATATAGAATTTAATCTTCCGCTTTGCAATTTTACCTCAATAAATGATAATCAGTGAACTAAAAAAAACCCCATTGACCCTTTTCTAAGTGTATTTATAATTAATTTGACCTATTATATATATATATATACTTAAAATCTTTATTTGGAAATAGGGAGGTATAGAGGAGGCGTGTACCTTTTACCCAGTTTCTCCCAGTGCCCACATTTCATAATGATAGCACAATAACAAAACTAGAAAATTGACCCCAGACAGTCCATTGAGTGTATCAGGGTTTCACCCATTATACACGTTCTGTGTGTGTGTGCATGTGTGTGTAGTTGTATTGGAACTATGTCACATGCAAAGATTGTGTAATGACCACCACAGTTAACACACAGAATGGAACCGTCACCACAAGGTGACAGATGGTGCTCCTCGAGAGCCACACCCCTCTCTCTCCTACATCCCTAACTCACAGCAGCCACTAATCTTTTCTCCATCTATAATTTTATTTCACGAATGTTATGCAAATGGTCTCATGGAATATGCAACTTGTTAGCAGTGCATTTAATATTTACTGTGCATCACTCAGACTGTATCGTTCTCAAAAGATATCTAGGGTGTGAACTCCGTATCATACGGCTTGTGTTTTCCAATGGAATGATTGTTTCTCAGTCAAAGGAAAAGGACAAGAATTTAGCTCCCAATACTTGCAGTTCAGCTACTCCAAAATGACAGCAGGATACCTACCTATTCGTATGGAGTGAGCTTGCATTTAGAGTTTTTCAACTCCATAATCTTTCGCCCCTCTTTTCCCACCCTAGGTCCATTATGACTTTGGATTGAGAAATATTCTATCTGTATTGAGGACACTTGGATCTCAAAAAAGAGCCAGACCAGAAGACAGTGAATTAAGCACAGTCATGAGAGGACTAAGAGATATGAACCTCTCTAAATTGGTATCTTTCTTCTCTGAATTCTCTTCCCTTCCAAGATTTTGCCCTGGTTTCTTTCTAGTCCATTGGTAGTGGGGGTTGGCTCGTGTTGAGCTGTGGGCACTAATAGAGAGTAAATGGGCATGCTTCCAGAGGAAGGTAAAGGACCCCGTTTACCCTGCATGGCCAGCAAGGACTGAAGTGCCTCCTCTCTGTTGTGTGCAGTGAAATGGGTCCACGGTGGCTCCAGCTCAGATTTTCACTCCACTTTTCCACTGTGGAACACAGATGCTAAACACGGAAATCTGGATTCACAGGAAACCCTGAGAACTTTGTGCTTTGTACACAAATTCAGATATGTTCCTCCCTGAACATCCACACCATTATTATTTTCCAAAAATGTATTATAAATTTGCCATGGGAATTATAGGAGTCACATTACTGCTTTCATGCCTGTCTCACTTATAGCCAGATGGGTTTGAGTAAGCTGACGGACAGGTCCATTTGGTACTCGTTCAAGGGCTTCTACATGTCACATCACAGGTTGAGGAGGAAATGGCTGCTAATTTCAGAAACTATCCAGTGTGTCCGTGTAGTTCATTACTGTTGCAAGCCTGTTGAGGTGGGCTGTCTTGAGCCTCATGGCAGCTCTGTGATAATGGGTGGCTGTCCGGTTTATTGTCATTTGACTCAGGAGAGAACAAAGACTCACAGAGAGGGAGGACTCACCTGTAAGCCAAGGAGCCAAGACAAAAATCCATGATTTTGGGATGCCAAATCCTCTGCTCCTTCCAGGGCACCTCACTGCCTCTCTGATAATGTTATTCTCGAAACTTCTAGGCAAAAAGTTGAGAAAGTATCAGGGAAGTTTCAGAGAGTAAGGGGAAAAAATCAGAAGGGATGATTATACATAATGGTGCAGGGGAGGGGTAAGGGAAGAATGGAGGAATGTTGGATTGTGTAGAGGGAATTGAGGGGGTAGACGAGGGGGTGGGGAGAAGGAAAAATAATGGAACGAGACAATCGTCATTATCCTATGTACATGTATGATTACACAAACGCCATGACTCTACATTGTGTACAACCAGAGAAATGAAAAGTTGTACTCCATTTGTACACAATGAATCAAAAGGCATTCTGTAAAAATAAAAATAATTATAAAAATAAAAATAAATAAATCAGAAGGGATTATAGGTTGGGGCAATCTATGTATTAAAGACACAACTGATGAAGAAAGAGTCAGTTTATTGACACTTACTACTCACCAGGCAGGCAGAACGCTGCTCTAATGGGGCTTTCCAGTCCATATTGGATGAAATCATGTAATGTCCTGATTTAAATGAAACGTTGAGGTTGGGTCTCATGGCATTGGAACATAAGTCGCATGTTTTTAAAGTCAATGTGAACACAATCTGAGAAGCAGAATATTCATATGAAGTAATAAAGTCAGGCCTTGAGCAGCAGATCAAGGCTGGATTGTAGATATCAAATGCCAAGGAACTTTGGGTGCAGTGTGGGTTCAGTGGTGATGTTCAGAAAAAGGCACTAGAGAATGCAAGTCTGACTGGGCGAGTAGGGAGTGATCCTCTGGGCACGGGGTGGCGCGTGCCTGCACGTCCTCGCCAATGGATATGTGTTCGTTGACTAAGGTTATTTTAACCTCTGCCACCTTAGGTTGATGAGGATGAACCCCTTTTCCTCAGCTTAATTAACGATCTGTTTCCGGGGTTACAACTGGACAGTAATACTTATGCAGAACTGCAGGCTGCTGTCGCCAACCAGGTTCAGCTAGAAGGGTTGATTAACCACCCACCCTGGAACCTCAAACTTGTACAGGTAAGGGCATTTCAGTCTGTTGTCAGTGCAACAATAAGTGGTATTGCTAGAGATCACTATGTGACTACAACGTGATTTGGGTCTTATTTGATGGAAGTGTTGAAACTAAATTAAAATGCTGCATACACATGTTGCAAGGAGAGTCCTAGAGAGAAAGTGTGGGTTTACCCTGCCTCACAGAAAACAAGCATCCAGTCTGGTGGTTACTTATACCTGGTGAGAAGGATGGATACTAACCAGAATCCTAAAAATAGTTGGAATGTGAGCTGGGACAACCCAGCTGACTTCAGTGGCCAGTGTGGCATGATTGCCCACAGCAGGATGTCTCCAGGGGCCCAGTGCCTTAGGAATCTGGGCTCCTTTGCTGCTTCATTCCTGCTTTCTGTGTGCCATGCTGTGTCCTTTACCTACATCTACATTGGTGTCTTTCTTTCCATCCACCTGATCACATCACCTGTGGACTCAAGGAACTATGGTAGAGACACAAGCTCAAATCTCTATGAGTTTGTTGCTTTGAGGGGTGTTTCCCAGGGCTTTTGGAAAATGAAGGAGCAGAAATTGTATTAAAAATTGCATTTGGAGCTGGGTACGGTGTCACATACTTGTAATCTCAGTGACTCGGGAGGCTGAGTCAGGAGGATAGCAAGTTCAAAGCCAGCCTCAGCAACAGCAGGGCATTAAGCAACTCAATGAGACCCTGTCTCTAAATAAAATAAAAATGGGGCTGGGATGTGACTCAGTGGTTGAGTGCCTCTGAGTTCAATCCCTGATATAAAAAAAATATATATATATATATATATATATATATGGAATAAAATAACAATTCTTATTTTAGCTCACTGTTCTCCACCAAATTATAACTCATGCAAGTATATGAGACATATCCAAATCTTATAAGGAAATACGTGGAGGAAAGTTTAATTATTTTTTCATTATCACTGTACTGGAAACCATTAGAATCTTTTTAATTTTTGGCAAAACATTATTTTATATATGATATACATATAGTATACTGAGTACTACAATCTTAGTCGTGTCTACCAGTGACTCTAGAATAGAATCTTGGGTATTAGTAACATTACTCTTGAACGTGATGGTACAGCTAGTTCTCTGTTGCTTTTGAACTATGGGTTATAATAGTAATACATTTCTATCCCACATGCTAGAACAACTCAGACTTTGAGATCTTTGACTTCTTATTTTTATTAAGACACCTACAGGCAGGATGTCCCCTGATGTGCACTTAGTTCATCTCCTTGAATCCTGCTTACCCTTTCCATGTGCTACCTCTCTGTGCCTTCACTTCTAATAGCAAAGGAGGACAGGAGCCACTTTGTGGGTAGGCACAATGGGCAGGCAGGGCCAGAGAGTCAGTCCCTGTCCCCAAGTCAGCCTCTCCTTAAATAAGGACTGATAGGTGATGGAAAAGGAAAGTCAAGCTCCCCTCTTTCAGGTGGAACAGTCACCGGGGTGTCGCTCACATCAGAAAGTCCCCATCAGGATCATGCTTAAGTCTCTGCCCTACAGGTATCCTCAATCACACCTGGCCTCACTTCTTCCCATCCCTGTCCAGCTTTTCCCATGCCCTTGTCCATTTCTCCTGGGAGCACTCCCGGGGGGAATGGCGGGGGGAAATTGCTCAGGAATCCTATTCAAGACGTGCTTCTGAGGAGCTTCAAGGCCCGCCATGAATCCTGGATCTTCACCATAGTGGGTGGAGTTGCCACTTTCTACCACTGGGGGGCGATATGGTCATATTGCACGCGGAGAAAATTTTGCATGTGGAGAAACTGCTGGTTC
Source organism: Sciurus carolinensis (assembly GCF_902686445.1). Lineage (NCBI taxonomy): Eukaryota > Metazoa > Chordata > Mammalia > Rodentia > Sciuridae > Sciurus > Sciurus carolinensis. Next base: position 116,539,601 of record NC_062219.1, on the reverse strand, counting down.
TCAATCCGCAAACCATAGTTTGAGTAGCAAAAAGTAGATCTCGGATTGATGTTATTCCAAAACGTAATTCAAGTCCCACATTATCATTACTTTATCACTTAGGTTGTTTTATAATGTGGTGCTAATTTGCTATCTGCATCTAGTAAAATAATATTTTTACATCTTTTAAATACTGAGTTACTTTAATGAGAGCTCATTTAAAACCTTTTTAAATTTCAACTAACTACTATGGATGTCAGCTGAAGACTCATAAATTTCATTTTTTTCAACTTATTGTTCATCGTGTAGTTATATGAGACCTCTCTGGTGCGGCATGGCTTGATGACTCTTGGGCCCAGTGGTTCCGGGAAGACGACAGTCATAACAATTCTGATGAAGGCGTTAACAGAATGCGGAAGGCCTCATAGAGAAATGCGAATGAATCCAAAAGCTATCACTGCACCCCAGATGTTTGGCAGGCTGGATACTGCTACCAATGACTGGACAGATGGGATTTTTTCTACTCTCTGGAGAAAAACACTGAAAACTAAGAAAGGTGCACATGAGTCCGCCTCTGCCCTCATTTTCCCTTGCCAGTTTATCAATAACACGGTATTTATTTAAACTTCTGTTTCATTATCTGTAGGGAAAAAAAGTGATTTTCCATTTTAATTGTTTGCAGGTGAAAACATCTTCCTCATTTTAGATGGCCCGGTGGATGCCATTTGGATTGAGAACTTAAATTCTGTGTTGGACGACAATAAAACACTCACGTTGGCTAATGGGGATCGTATTCCCATGGCCCCGAGTTGCAAGCTTCTGTTTGAAGTCCACAACATTGAGAATGCCTCTCCAGCCACGGTTTCTAGGATGGGCATGGTCTATATCAGCAGCTCCGCTCTCACCTGGAGGCCCATATTGCAGGTGGGGACGGGAGGTGGGTGGGATCTGCCCAGTGCCTGGCCACTTTGCACTTTCCTCATAAACAGAGGTTCTGCTTCTCCGCTGCAGGCATGGCTGAAGAAGCGAACTTCTCAGGAATCTACTGTGTTCCTGACTCTGTATGACAAAGCATTTGAAGATGCATATACATACATGAAACTAAGCCTCAGTCCCAAAATGCAGCTCTTAGAGTGCAATTATATTACGCAAGTAAGTTTTTTTTTTTTTTTTTAATTTTCTACTCAGATTTTGAGATTTTACTTTCTCTCAGTGGCAGTTAACAGCAATCTGAAACAAAATTCATGCAGTCCATGGAAATCTTTTTAAAAAAATTTTAAAATTCTTTTTATTTATACATGATGGTAGAATGTATTTTGACATATACATACATGGTGTATAACTTTCCATTTTTGTGGTTGTACATGATGCAGAGTTACACTGGCCGTATATTCATATGAACATAGAAAGTTATGTCCGATTCATTCTACTGTCTTTCCCATTCCCGTTCTACCTCCCTTCCCCCCATTCCTCCCTTTCCAATCTGGTAAACCTCCACTCCTCCCTCCCCCTGCTTATTGTGAGTCATCATCTGCATATTGGATAAAACATTTGGCCTTTGGTGTTTTGGGACTGGCTTATTTCACTTAGCATGATAGTCTCCAGTTTCATCCATCTACTGGCAAATGCCATAATTTCATTCTTTATGGCTGAGTAATATTCCATCGTGTATATGTATATGTACTACATTTTCTTTATTCATTCATCTGTTGAAGGGCACCTAGGTTGATTCCATAGTTTAGCTATTGTGAATTGAGCTATTCCCAATCCAGTGAATACCACCCTCACCACCAACCTCCACCTATTGAGAGTCAGCATCCACATAGCAGAGAGGACATTCGACCTTTGGTTGTTTTGGGGATTGACTTATTTCACTTGGCATGGTAGCCTCCAGTTCCATCCATTGACTGGCAAATGCCATAGAAATCTTTTTACAATATGCACTGTGCTCTGAGAAGTTGGATTCCTATTAAAGATCTCACAAATGATCACTGACATTGCTACTGTTTTTACTCCCCAGAGGGATGTCAGCAGGGAAAGAGGAATGAGCCACCTTCCTCACTGTCAAGTTTACTTATTGGTTCCAGAGAATGTATCCAATGATAAGAGCCAGTACGATAAATAAACCAAGCCAGCAGTTTGACAGAAAAGTACAAAAAAGAGTTTGTGGCAGTCAGGAAAACTTGGCAATATGGACTTTCCAAATTTAGGGTTGATCAGATATGGAAAGCCTTTAAACAAAAATGTGTTGGCATTCTTCTTTCCATACTGTATTTTTCTTATTAGTCTTTGAAGAAAAACAGAACTAATCATAGATTTTTAAGGGCTCTCCAAGTTCCAGTCTATTGGTGATCATTACCCATGCTAAATCATTACCCATGATTTGATATCCAGGAGAGAGGCGTCAGCCAGTGAGGCCGGGTACATTGGAAATAATACATGAGGCCCACATCAATGAATTAGTTAGTGTTCCTCTAGACCACCCAGCCTGTCCAAAGTAAGTGGCCTTCTTGCAAAAGCTGAGAGCTGTAAGACAACGATCAAGCAAGATCTTGAGACATTACTGTCCTCTTTTCTTTCTTGCCTTCTTTAATTATTATTTCAGAGTTGCTATCCGAAAATTTTTAATTGAGAAAAATGTTTCTTACTTAAATTTTTTTCAGTCTCTCAATCTTCTGGAAGGTTTAATTCCTTCCAAAGAAGAAGGTGGTATTTCATGTGTGGAACATCTTCATAAATTATTCGTGTTTGGCCTAATGTGGAGTTTGGGAGCCCTTTTGGAACTGGAAAGCAGAGAAAAACTTGAAGTCTATTTACGACATCATGAAAGCAAGTTAGACTTACCAGAAATACCTAAAGGCACCAGTCAAACCATGTATGAGTTCTATGTCACCGATTATGGTAAGTACAGTAAATTTTACCATACCCTACTTTTTAAATGGGAAAAATATGAACTTCTATAAACTCTTCTGTGGGGGGGGATGGTAAACCAATTACAAAGAACATAATTGTTAATACCATTTTTCAAAGGGCATATGTGTGAAAGATCATAGAATTTTGTGTGTTAATCATGCCAGGAACTGGTGTAGAGACTCCTGACTTCTCCTTTTGGAGTAAAATCTGGCTTAAGTAGCAACACCTCTTATATCATCTGCTTTCTAAGGCTCATGGAGGAAAGGAAGCAGTATAGAGAACAGAGATTCTTCATGGTGCAAAGTGTGGAAATGCACGGAAAATGTCAGTCCCACATTCTAAATAATTACTTTGTGTGTATGTGGTGCTGGGGCGTGAACCCAGGGCCTCAGGCATGCTAGGAAAGTGCTCTAACACTGAGCTACATCCCCAGCCCCAAAATTACTACTTTTGATGAAATTTATTTCCCTGAGCACATGCCTAGGAAATGAATGAAACTATTACATACTTGGTGGTTATGAAGGACTCTAATATATTTATTCCATATGATTTCTAACTAGTTATTCATTAGTACATCCTTCATCCATCTATTTTTTTAAAAATTTCATGGACATGAACACTTTCGGAGATACTTCATTTTTAGATTTAAAATGAAGTATGAAACTTTCTTCTAGATAAGATGCAGTAATAGAGACTGGGTTTAACCTCTTACATTATAAAGCTGGACAAAAGGTATAAAACAATGTTTTTCAGACATTGGAAATAGGCAGCACATAACTCAAATAGCTGAGAGCAGTGAACAAGATTTTACCACATTACTACCTGAAGGCAGTCTCCAGCAGCAGCTCAGGGAGGGAAACCCAAACAGAACTGGCATCCTCTCCAAAATGAGGAGGCAAAGATGGATTCTGGGAAGGCCAAGAAGCTAGAATTGGCAGGGCAGAGCACCGGAGAGGAGGATCCACACAGGGAGGAAGTGTCAGGGACTAGCAGAAACTGAATCAAATCCACAATTACAGAAAGGAGTCGATACTCTGTCAATAATCAATAAAACAAATAGACAGAATGAGTTAAGTGTATAGAAGATTTGAACAACACAATCAACCCATTTTACATAATTGACAGATATAGAACAGTCCACTGCCAAACAGAAGAGAGTACATTCTCTTTAAGAGCAGAGAAAACATTTACTATTCTGGGCCATAAACTATTTATCAATAGGGAGACTTTATGGCACTTTATGTCTGTATTACAAAAGAATAAAGGTTTCAGTTAGACCCAAAGTAACCAGAAGAAAACAACAACAATAATTAAAACAGAAGTCAGCAAAACAGAAAATAGAATAATAGGCAAAAAAATCAATGAAACCCAAAGATAGTTCTTTGAAAAGATCAATAAAATTAATAAATCTCTTAGCAGAGATATTGAGTGAAAAAGGAGATATGTTACCATTGTCAAGAAAGAAAGGGAGCATTAGATTAGCAGATACAGTAATATATTTTAGGAAAGTGTTTTAAATGTTTATATGATCCAACTGATCGTTTGTAGCACTTACATTTTTGTATTCTGACACATTTGAAGAATGCACTTTCCGTAAGATGAAATTTTACTCATTGTGTAGGTGATTGGGAGCACTGGAACAAGAAACTTCAGCCATACTATTACCCAACCGACAGTGTTCCAGAATATTCATCAATTTTGGTTCCAAACGTTGACAATGTTAGAACAAATTTTTTGATGGACACCATTGCAAAACAGCATAAAGTAAGTTTAAAAGGGTCTTAGACGGTCACAGAAAAGCACCAGACAGAAAAATTGAATTCCAAGACAAGGACCTGGAGGGAAACGATGGAGGGAAAGATTTTGGCAAATGAACTCCTGGTCCCAGGGCACTCTCCAGCTCAGCATCCTCTGAGCCGCTGACCCCCAGCTGACTGGAAAGTGGATAATCTGCTCTAAGTCTCATCCGCAACCCCATGCTCATGAAATAACGAATCACATTCTCTTCCAGTACTTCTTCTGTAGGACCATATGCATTTTACACTTAAATCTTTAATTCAGCTAGAAGTTATTTTGATGGAGGTGTGATTCCAAACAGCAATTAAAAACTCATTGCATCAATTTATAGAGGCAAGAATAGCCAGTAGAACCTTAAGACATTTGAAACTAAACATTTGACAATACCTCTCACCATGGTTATCTCAATTGCAGGCTGTTTTGCTCACGGGAGAGCAGGGAACTGCAAAAACTGTAATGATTAAGGCCTATTTGAAAAAGTATGATCCTGAGGTCCATCTATCCAAAAGTCTAAATTTTTCATCTGCCACAGAACCAATCATGTTTCAGGTAAACATCCATCATTTGTTGCAGCAGGAAACATGGAAATTTTAAGTGTTGTTTACAATAAACTGTGTATGACTTATATATCTGTATACATATACATGCATATGTAGAGACAGAAAGGACTAACTAGGGCTCTGTCTGTGAAGATCATACAGAGAGAGAAAGAAAGAGAGAATGAACCAGGGCTGCTGTGAGCCTTCAGTTAGTTGGCCTTCTTGTGATTTGGTGGTTCACCAAATCCAAATAATATATTTTGGCCTAATGCTGAGGCTGAGATGGAACTTTGGAGAATATTTATTTTAATATAAATTCATGATTAACATTTCCCATTACTTGTTTTTAAAAACTCAGTAACATGTATTTTAATAATTATATTTACACCTATTTTGTTTTGTTTTGCTACTGGGGATTGAACCCCAGGGCGCTTTACCACATCCCCAGTCCTTTTTCAGTTTCTATTTCGAGGCAGGGTCTCACAAAGTTGCTGAGGGCCTTGCTAAGTTGCTGAGGCTGTGCTTGAACTTGAGATCCTCCTACCTCAGCCTCCCTGTTCGCAGGGATTACAGGTGTGTGCCACCATGCCCAGCATTATTTACATTTAATACATAATACATAAGTAAATTATATCCTATTTGGAAAAAAATGTTCATGTTTTTTAGAAACATGGAGTACAATCTAATGCATAAGACAAACCATTTCCTTTTCTCTAGAGAACGATTGAAAGCTATGTGGATAAGCGAATGGGAAGCACATATGGGCCACCAGGAGGGAGAAAAATGACTGTATTTATTGATGATATTAACATGCCCGTGATTAATGAGTGGGGAGATCAGGTATGACTAAAGTATCTCACATAGATGATGCTTAATCATTATTTTTAGATATGTCAATAACCTGCATGTTATTAAGACTAGTTGCGATTCTTAGACTTTTTTGACTTCCCCTTTCTTGACATCCCTGCGTAATTTCCCACAATGACTCGCTCCTGTCTCTTTGGCTACTTGGTTTCAGTGTGCTTTCTGGGCTCTCTCTTTCTTCTTCCTCTCCCCGGGTCTTCATCCTTGCTCTGACCTCTTATTCTGCATTCTCTGAGCACTATAAACAAACAAACAGGTCATTTACTTATTCACTCTGCCACACACCTCAGTTGTAGCTGTGGTCATCTGTTGATTGAGTCACTCCCCGTTAGAGGACCTCACCAGTGTGGCCAGCCCTGGGCACACTCCTGGTGGGGTCCCACTGACATGCACTGGCTCACCAACACCATCTACCTGAAGTTCTCCAGGGTTGGTCCTGTGCTGCTCTTTATCCCTGTTCACCTCAGATACCCCTTAAAATTTGGCAGGTACCCTGTGATGGATTCCCAGATAGATCTGCATGGCCCTTCCCTGCTCCAGAGCAGACTGACCTCAGCAGTCCTGGAAGGTGGGGAGAGGGGAGGCATGTTTGGGTCTGGAACCCTTGTCACCTTTAAGTTGCTGACTGGTGCCAGCTGTCACCATGACTCTTTGATGCCTCCTTGTGTCCCTTGCCCCTCTCAGCCTGTTCTCACACAAACAACCAGTTAAAACACAAGTCAGATCACGACACAGTCCTCTGCTCCAAATCCTCTGAGACTTGTAGGATGTAAGTGCTAAAATCCTTTCCATGATCCAAAGATCCTATGCAGTTTGATCTCACTCCCCCAAACTCTGCCCCAGCCACGTTTTCTGATCCTGTGCATGCTTGGTATGTCACTCACTGGGCATCTCGGCCTTGGCTCTTCCCTCTGCCCTGGAATGCCCTTCCCCTGGGTGTCTGCACGGAGATTTTCTCGCCTCCTCAGATGTTGGCTTATATGTGATGTGGGGTGAAGCCTTCCCTGCTCTTCGCATTCCCTGACAGCCCTGAGAGCCTCCTGCTGCATTTCTCTGCTTTATTTTCTTCAAACACTTACAGTACTCCATTTTGTTCACATATAAGCGTACATTTGTACATTCTGTCTCCCACCACGAGAACGTATGCTCCATGGACAGGGATTTTTGTCTGTGCCACATGAGAAGCTGGCACACAGTAACCACTCATTAAATGTTGGTTGGATGGAAGTGTTATATTTGAGGTTCTGGTGTGCCGTCCATTTGGAAATGCCCAACAGGAATTTGGATACACTGGTGTGGAGCTTAGAAGGGATTCTGAGGCTAGAGTTGCCGAGTTGAGATTCTTTGGCATGTAGGGTTGAGGTGATGTCCCCTGGAAGAGCAAGAAGAGAAGAGGGCAAGGACAGACTCTTGGAGAACATTCACATGTGAGGAATGGGTGGGTAAAGTGTGACTTGGGCATCAGTCCAGAAGTCACAAGATGAGCCTGGAAAGAATGACGCCTTTGAAACCAATCATGGAATAATTCCAAGAAAGAGGAGGTATTAGCAGTGTCAGAAGCTGCAGAGAAGATAAGGTGAGCACATAAAAGCCTGACCCAAAGCATTCATTAATACACTATTGAAAGCTCAGGCCTGACACCATCCCACATTCTAATCTGAAGTATTTTGAAGTGTTGACTGTTGATTGTGAAGGATGTTAATAGTAAAACTTAAAACTCTAAGTACATTTGTGATTATACCAAATTTCCACTAATCACCCATCTAAATTTATTTGAAAACTATTTTTATCTGTGTGGTGAAGAGCACACTGGACTTGCACCAGACATGTTTGACTTACGGGGTAGGGTTCCTGGGTGGGTTATATAGGCCAAATTGCCTTGAAGGTGATCATCGACATTCACAAACACTTGTTGGTAGGAGTTGGGTGTTTTCTGCTGATCTCATTGGTACTATTTTATAGGAGCTATGGAAGAATATGATATGTTACAAAAATATTACTGTGTGAAATTTCAGATAACTAATGAGATTGTACGACAGATGATGGAAATGGAAGGAATGTACAGCTTGGATAAGCCTGGAGACTTCACTACTATCGTTGATGTGCAGCTTATAGCCGCCATGATTCACCCTGGAGGTGGTCGAAATGATATTCCACAGCGCTTAAAAAGACAATTCACGGTGTTTAATTGCACGCTGCCTTCAAATGCTTCAATAGACAAAATTTTTGGTATGAATATTTTTGGTGTTTAATTTTTACTGCATTATGTAATGGACACAAACCATGTAAAACTTGAAGAGCTAAAGAGACTGTTTAAAATAGAGATTAAGTATCTGAAACAGAAAGTTAAATACCAGGATTCAATATTGAAAAAATGACTCATATCTGTAGTCTAGTCTAAGACCCAGAGATATTTAGAAATAGCCTTGTGGGAGATGTGTTTATTTAGTTTTTTTTCTTTTAATGGGGTGCTGAGGATCGAACCCAGTGCCTTGTGCATGCAAGGCAAGTGCTCTCCCACTGAGCCACAACCCCAGGTCCCCTTGTGGGAGGTTTGACTTTGGAGGTAAGGGAAGATTTGTGTTTTTGTTTCCTTGACATGGCTAATGGAGAAATTGGGGTAAATGCATGACAGTGCATCCCACCCCAGGTTAATAATAATAACATACTAAAACAAATGTAGCATTTTGATGTTAATGAAAGTAAGATTTTTAAAAATTATTTTATTTGTTCTAATTAGTTGTACATAAAATAAGTTTTTTGACATCAAGTCTAGACACACATAAATTGTACTATCAAAAATTATATACTTGCAAAAGAACAGACTCATACATAGATGGACATTACTTGATAGTGCAAGTACTGCAGATCTGGGGAGAAAGAGAAAACTTTCCATAAGCAGTACTGGAATAGTTAGTAGTTGAAATAATTTAAACTGGACTCCCTTCCTCACACTAACCACAAAATCAGATGCTCTTGGATTTATTAAGGACCTTAGTATGCAAGGCAAAGCTATAGAGTATTTGGAAGAAAATACAGGGAAATATCTGCATGACCTCTAAGCAAGAGAGGACTTTTTTTTTTTTTTGCATTTTCAAAATTTGTTCTCATTAGTTCTACATGACAGTAGAATGCATTTTGACACATCATATGTAAATGGAGTATAACTTCTCATTCTGTTTGTACATGATGAGGAGTTACACCAGCTGTGTAATCATATATGCACATAGGGTAATAATGTCTGCTTCATTGCTGGTGGGACTGCAAATTAGTGCAACCACTATGGAAAACAGTATGGAAATTCCTCAGAAAACTTGGAATGAAATCACCATTTGACCCAGTTACCCCACTCCTTGGTTTATGCCAAAGGACTTAAAATCAGCATACTGTAGTGACACAGCCACATCAATGTTTATAGCAGCTCAATTCACAATAGCTAAACTATGGAACCAACCTAGATACCCTTCAACAGAAGAATGGAATTAAGAAATTGTGGCATACATACACAATGGAATATCACTCAGCCTTAAAGGAGAATGAAATTATGGCATTTGCCCATAAGTGGATGGAACTGGAGAGTATTATACTAAGTGAAATAAGCCAAACCCCCCAAATCAAAGGCCAGATGTTTTCTCTGATAAGCAGATGCTAATTTACAATAAGGGAGAGGGAGTAGGGAAGAATAGAGGTGCTTTGGATTAGATAGAGGGTAGTGGAGAGAGGGGAGAGGGCATGGAGGTAGGAATGACAGGAAAGGATTTCTTTTTAAATGGACTCAGAAGTGCAAAACCAAGGAAACAGAAGTATAAAATTCACTAGATTAAAATGAAGAGCCTCTCTTCATTTAAACAGTGCCCTTCAAAGAATGAAAAGACAAGCCTCAAAGTGCAAGAGGATAATTTGTAATACATACAATAACTAAAAAATTAGTATTCTGAATATTTAAAGAAATCCTACGAAACAGTCGGAGAAGCAAACAGTCCAATGGAGAAGCAAACAGTCCAATGTTGAAATGTGCAAAAACCAAGACACTTGAAACAGAGGCCGCCGAAGTGACCAGTGAACAAACACTAGCTTTGCCACATTGAGAGAAATTCTGACGAAATCAAGTATTGGTGAGACTGTGAAGTCAACTGGAGCTCCCATCCCTGCAGTGGAAGTGCAGTGGGTCACAACGACAATTTGGCATTGTTCCTGCACACCCTGTGCATGCTTTTTGAGTCTCATTTAAGAAATCCTGTCCTACACAGATGCCCTTCGATATTTTCTTCTGAACATTTTATAGTTTTGCTCCCATATTTGGGTCCTCCATCTGTGTGTGGTTGACTTTGCATATGGACACCAGAAGATGTGTACAGGAATGCTCATGAAACAATGCTTGTGACAGTAAAAACATGAAATAACCCAAATATTTTTGCCAGTAAAATTGCATAAATAAGCTTGTGGCAAAGGCTCATGGTGTAGTGAGGCTCAGAGAAGTTAAATAACTGCCCAGTTAGAGTCTTCGCTAGTACATGGCAGAGGTGTGTGCTCGCCCCTGTTTTCTGATTCCAAATTCTGTGCTGCTTATAATGCACCTGTCCTACAGGAAGGTGGAAATCTAGAATATAGGATTTCAGGGAGCAGAAAGATCTTACTGGTATCTAGAACAACCACCCGTGACCTTGGAGGGCAATTATGTGTCTCCTGAAGGCAACTCTTCTTCTATGTGAATAAGCCCCAGTTACTTTAGAACTCATTGCCCTTTATAAACCAGTTCTGCATCTCTGAATATGTTATCCATATTCATATTCCTCTGAAAATACCATGCTCAGAACTGACAATCTTACTACACAGACTCACTGAAGGGGAAAAAAGCAAGTCTCTTTTTGTAGTCTGAACCAAAGGCATTTTGAGACTTTAAGAATAGTCTACAGCTGGGTGTTGTGGCACAGGTCCGTAATCCCAGTGGCTCTGGAGGCTGAGGCAGGAGGATCGCACGTTCAAAGCCAGCCTCAGCAAAAACAAGGTGCTAAGCAACTCAGTGAGACCCTGTCTCTAAATGAAATACAGAATAGGACTGGGGCTGTGTCTCAGTGGTTGAGTCCCCCTGAATTCAATACCCAGTACCCGCCCCCCCAAAAAGAATAGTCTATAAACCTACAACCTAGTCCTTTCCCAGGGTGATGCTGTCAATCAGACTGTCGCTGTGCTGGGCATTCCCTAGGAATGGCTATGAGCCCAGCTCAGGTCATTCAGGAGTTGTGGGTCCTAATTTCAGCTCAGTCAATAACCAATCCATGTGACCTTAAATGATTTCCTTTTCTGTCTGGGCTCAGTCTCCTCTCTAAGACGAGGGCATAGTCACTAAGCTCTTTTGAGCTCTCAGAGGCTTCAGCTGAATGCTGATTTACAGACTCTGGAGCCAGTCTGCCTGGGTTCACAGATTCGCCTGCATTCAAGCCATGTGCCAGGAGCAGGTTGCTAAGCTTGTGGGGATGATCATCATCATAATATCCACCGCATAGCCTTTCTCATGGGTATTGGGAGGATGAAATGCTCCTCACTAAGATGACATGCTTCTCACTAAGTGTAGCTGGGCCATGCTGTCTCCGTCGTAACTGGTCCTATGGGAGAGATCCTTAACATCCCCAGCTTAGTCTGTCTTGTAATGATTTATTCACTGGGATAAACACGCACCTTGTAATCTTTTAGCAAACTTGTATCTTCAATCTTGTTTATTTTCCAGGAATTATTGGCTGTGGATACTTTGATCCTTGTAGAAAGTTCAAACCTGAAATATGTGAGATGATTATGCAGTTAGTCTCAACGGGCAGAGTGTTGTGGCAGTGGACTAAGGTACAGGATGCTTTCTTATCTGTAGTTTATTTTTTTATTTTTTAAAGTCAACTGTTCTTCAGTCTAGGTCTCACCTTGCAGTTCTTTAAGTTGTAACATCATACATAGTAATGATTTTTAGGAAAGGCAAATTAGCTGCTCAGATTGATTTATGACCCGTTTTCCTTCTGGGTAGCAAGTATTCTGACTGAATGAGGCTTTCCCTATGTCCGAGACATCGCCATAAACCAGACAGGACATCCCAGATAAAGTAGAATTTTGCAGAACAAGAATGCTGCTTTTCCACCTAATACTCTGAGTTGTATTTAATACCTGGATTTCCAGATATTCTCAGCTGCCTAAGACTTGAAGTTAACTTGTGCCTTTCTTAGAGATGCATCTTGAGTTACTAAGTGAATGGAGAGTGTTCTTTATGAAATAGGCTAGTTTTAATCCACAAGTCAGTGCCATATGCCAAGCTCGGCAAGCCCATGTTACCAGGTAACCAGAGGCAGTACCCACAAAAAGACCAGTAAGTGTGGGTTTGAGATAAAAAAACAAAAAAACAAAAAACCAAGGTTGGTATATTTGCCAAAAATTGGCATAAGCAATTGTTGTTTTAGTTTGTTGTATGTTCATTAAGCCAATTGAACACATCAGGACAGGTGCTTGTGTCCTAGGAAACCTGGAGTCGGTCAGGCTTTCAGATTCCTGGGTGGCCCAGGGGAGTTCTGGATACAGAATGATCAGAGAGGTGTTGGGTGCTTCCTATGAAATGTCCTTCGCTCAGTCTCCTTCGATGATCACATCCTGATACCTGGTACAGGGCCTTTGCACATGCTGTTCTGCCTCTTTTAAAGAAATGGAAAAATGAATGATAGGGTCTGTGAGTGTCTGAGATGAAGAGATCCATCCTTTTTCCACTAGGTCATTATTCAATGGAATGTGCTTGTATGCATCATTTTCTGGAAAGCTTGGGGCTTCCTGCTGTCCCTGCATCAGTAGTCTTTGTTACCAGGTTTCCTGGCTGCACTCCCTCACTGCTCACTACCTCTTGAACCCATTTTGCACAAGTGTTCATTCCCACTGCTTGGATCAAGGTCCCCAAAGACCCCAGTCTTGCCAAGTTCAATTTTCTTCTCCCTCATATTTGATTTTTTAGGAGCTTTGGACATAAACAGTCCCTCTAACATACTTTCTTCCCTTGGCCTCACAGGGTCCCCGTACTCTTATTCTTCCTCCTATCTCATCAGCTTCCTCTGTAAAGTCCCCCTCTTCTTGTCTCCAAATCCTTGGATGCTCCTGGTCTCACCTCAGTGGTGGTGGGGGCCTCTTCTCTGTCTGCATCTTTCCTTCGCTGGTCTTGTACAGCTCCAAGGCTTTTGACACCATCTCCCTGCCGATGACTTCAAACTCAGTACCTCCACCCAGGCCTCGCTGGTTGACTCTAAACTGATTTCTAACCAGTTTGATTTCTAGCCAGTAAGGACTCTTCAGTGTCCTTACACTTGATTATCCTTTGGACTTCTTGTATGTTAGTTAACAGCAACATCCGGTATCCTGCTTCTCAGGCTGAAACATGGGGTGCCATCCTTGGTTTGTCTGTCTTGGTGCCTGTATCCTCTCCATTAGCAAGTTGGCCATCTCTCCTTTGAAATATATCCCAAAGCCAAGTGTTCCTCCCCATCTCACCAGGACATAGGATAGATGCTTCCCTCGTCCATCTTCTGACCTGCAGGACTTCCTAACTAGGCCCCTTGCTTTCTTTCTGCCCCCTGGAGTCTGTTCTTTACACTGTCCTAATTACATTTTACACTGTCCTATTACACTTTACATATTACACTGTCCTATTACATTTTACAAAAGTAAATCAGAGCTGGGTGCAATGGTGCACACCTGTCATCCCAGTAACTCAAGAGGCTGAGGTAGGAGGATCACAAGTTCAAAGCCAGCCTCAGTAATTTAGTGAGGCCCCTAAGCAACTTAATGAAACCCTGTCTCTAATAAAATATAAAAAAGGGCTGGGAATGTGGCTTGGTAGTTCAGTGTTCCTGGGTTCAATCCCTGGTACCAAAAAAAAAAAAAAAAAATGTCAATTGGAGATTGTTGCTCTTTCTTACAATCACCAGGTACATTTATAATTGGCCCATCTGAGCTGGCCTCTGCTTAGCTCTCCTCCCCTATCACTCTTCTGCTGGTCCTTGAGCTCTCCAGGGTTCTCATGTGGCTGGATCCTTCCTTATTCTTTGTCTTGCTTATTCTATCATTCTTTCCTTCAGAGGGACTTTCTTCAATGCTCTGCTGCCCGTGTCTCCCCACCAGTCATTATCTGTCTCCCGGACCTACTTTTTTAAATTTAACTTTTATCATTATTGTCTATTTATGAATGTTTCCATTTCCTGTGTTGCCAGGCTCCTCACTAGAATAGAATCTTTATTGATGGCGGAGGACTTAGCTGTTCTCTAACTGTGCTGTCGGGTCTTCACTCATCAGAATGAATGTTTCTGCCTTCCCCTCCACCAAATAAGCAGCCTCCTTTGAGTCTTTTCTTCTTATCATCCGTTTTCACAAAGCACTCTTTTGATCCACTCTTGCCTCGTCCTGCCCCCCACCTTTCTATTACTTTAGATAGTTTTAAAGCAGAAACAGGTGAGGAAAAGAGACATCAAAATTGAAGGGGAGCCAGCGTGCAGTGTTGCATGCCTGTCATCCCAGCCTCTGGGGAGGCTCAGGCAGGAGGATCACAAGTTCAAAGCCAGCCTCAGCAACCTGGCAAGGCCCTAAGCAACTCAGCCAGCCTCTGTCTTTAAATAAAATATAAAAGTGACTGGGGATGAGGTACAGTGGTTAGGTGACCCTGGGTTCAATCCACAGTACCAAAAACACAAAACCAAACTTAAGAGATAGTGAAGCAAAGGGAAGAACCAGATTAATAAATAATGAGAAGAAGAGGGAAGGAAAGGAACTTTAAAAAACCCACCAAAACAAGTTCTCTTTATAGATTGTTTCCCTTGCCAATAGCAGCCACTGTAGCTACAGTCTTACCATGAAAAACAAAAAGCAGCATCTATACAACCTTACCCCTCTGGGTAATTTTTTTTTTACATATTTATAGTAAAAATGTGTGTTTTATATTTTAATGGGTAAATGAACATTTTATCTTGCAATGGAACTGAGCAAAGAGGGAAATTGAGAGGCAATAGATAAAATAACACCTCTTTCCGTCTCGCCGTGCTTCCTGTTTTAACTTGTACTGTGAATTAGCCTGCAAAAATTACTCTTTGAACTCAATAGGGCACTTTTTCAATATAGGAAGAGGTTATTCTATGAATAGGTACTGAAGAGAGCATTTGCTTTCCTGGATTAATGGGGTGGGGAGTTTGCTTTGTATCACCCAAATGATGGTTGTTTTTACTTTCAAAAATGATGGTGATGATATCAATTAAGACCTTTGCTTTCCACGCCAGCAACACCTCCAGTGAACCCCTTCATTGACATCTCTCTGGGCAAGAATGTGTTGTTGTTATAGCTTTGTTATTTTACATCCCAGAGGTTGGTGGAAACAGTAAGTAATTTAGCATGGCTGAATACCATGTTTGTGCTTGCACACTGAAAACAGAAAACCACCTCTTACAGCTGCGTGTCCGTCTTGCCTGTTGGCTGATTTTAGCTATCCAAGCATATGAAAGATATTGATTGAATTGGGTGCCCATAGTGAAATTGAGGTTATGATCCAGAAATATATTTATGGAAGTCCAAATGCATTGAGGACTTTAATCAAAGCAGTCTTTAGAAGATAGTTGTTATTGACTTCAGAAGTGAACATTTATTGTTTTTACCTGCAAGATAACCAACTGATGTTCAGTTTTACTTGTTATGACATATTTCCATATATACACGAGTAAAATTAACAATGATTAGAGGTGATTTGTCCCACAGCTCATATAGTTCTTAAGAATTCAGGGGGAAATGAATGGCTCAGAACCACTAATGGTGGGAGACCAAGGCTTTGGAATCTGTGTCTAGTGCATTATTCTTGAATCCATTTTGTTCAAGGGCTTGGTGGTCTTTTAAATTCCATTGATTTATTTATGTTGTGGTTTTTTCTTGTCAGTGCTATGACAAAAATATGAACTTGATTTATTTGCTCAGCCTGTTTTGTCTAAAATACGATTTGTGAGATAGAAACAGTTCTAAAAACAGTTCTACTTTTTGTATCTGAAAACTAATTGAGAATATTAATTTTTTTTCACTAGATAAAGATGCTGCCAACTCCTTCTAAATTTCATTACATCTTTAATCTTCGTGATCTTTCCAGGATTTGGCAAGGAATGTTAACCATAAAAGCTGAGGAGTGTAGCTCAATGTCTGTCCTCATGTCACTTTTCAAACACGAGTGCAACAGAGTAATTGCAGACAGGTGACTATTACGGCCCTTGAGTTTAAACGTGCCACCTGAGACGTTTATGCAAGCAGATTGGTTCTTGCATGTTCTACTCAGATCAACTGAGTAGTGCCTCCAGTTTCAATGTCTTTTAGAAGGCACTGATGGTCTTTTCCACTGGGATCACCTTAAAAATAATGCTCTGCCAATTTGTGAGTCTGGTATTGTAGTAGGACCTCTTTATACATCACCACATCATCTGAGTGTTGATAAAACTCAGTAGCAAACCTGAGTTGTGTGGTGAGCTCTGTGTAGGTGAAATCTGGTTTCAGTAATCTTTGAGTCTCCGTCTCCTCATCTTTAATACATGTGTGATAATGCCAGTCTCACAAAGCCGTGAAGGGTGTACCACAGTTTCTCACGCACAGGTGATACTCATCAAATGCTCGTTCCCCTTCTTCCTTTTTTCCTCTTGATATTGTAAGTTTGAAAAGGACCTTCATGCACGGTGTGTCCCCTAACCCAGAAAGAGGACACTTACCTGCCACTAATCATCGAGTCTGCTCTTCTATTGCAAGTTTTAGGGCCCACAGGTCTCACCTAAGTGATTCATCTGTGTTTCCTGTAAGCAGTTACTGTCTTAATGGAGTCATGTCCTTTTTGTCAAAATGTGGGACATACTGTTTCCCTGTCTTGAGGTGAGGAAGGTGCAGAATTGGGCCTAAGGGCAATTGGAGGGAGGCTCAGACTATGTTCAGCTAGAAAAGATGCTTTCACATTTTTTATCCTTACTGGTACATTTTTCTTTCAGATTTATAACTCCTGAAGATGAGCACTGGTTTAACGTACATCTTATTCGTGCCGTTGAAGAAAATATTAGCTCTGAAGCAGCATCGGCTATTCTGCCTGAACCATACTTTGTGGATTTTCTTCGTGAGATGCCTGAACCAACCGGTGATGAACCTGAAGACACTGTGTTTGAAGTACCCAAAATCTACGAACTGGTATTCATTTCCATCTGGTTCTCTTTTAAAAATTTACATCTCTTTTTAAAAATGTTTTATTTGTTCTTTTTAGATATGCATGGCAGTATATTTTGACATGTTATACATAGTATAACTTATTCTAGTAGGAACCCATTATTGTGGTTAAACATGATGTGGAGTTTCACTGGTGGTGTATTCATATATGAACATAGGAAAGTTCTGTCTGACTCACTCCACTGACTTTCCTATTCTTGTCTCCCCTCCCTTCTCTTCATTTCCCCTCTGTCTAATCCACTGAACAAATTTCCATCTCTTAAAAGAGTTTTTCGGATCACTCACCTAACTAGATATTGCCCTCTGTACCTAAATCCACCACTGAGTTGCCATAAATTCTAAGTTATTTTTGTGCTGTGATTGGTATGCACCAAGTAAAACATTTCTTTCAAGGAAATCTAGAAGCAATCTTATTAAACCCAGTTGTAAAACAAGTATGCCTATTATCACCACTTTATTTAATAATGCTCTGAACATCTTGATGGTCACCACAATTAAAATAGATGTTAATAACACTTTAATTGTTAAAAATAGATATTACTACCATGTAGGGGGAAAAAAACCAAATTATTGGTAGATGACAGGATTATCTATATAATCCAAGAGGATTTTGAATCTGTTTTAACTAGTAAGAATTCAGCAAGTTGATCAAGTGTTACATAAATATGAAACTCAATAAATGTGCTCCATCAGGGGTTGGTCAATTTGCCAGTCTTGCCAGCTGCCTGTTTTTGTTAGACTTGTGAGATAAGAAGAGTTTTACACTTTTCAATGGTTAGGAAAAAAATCAAAAGAAGAATAATACTGGGTGACACATAAAAACTATACAGAATTCTAACTTCGGTGTTCCTAAATAAAGTTTTATTGGAACACGGCCACACCCATCTGTTCACTTACTGTCTGGGGCTGCATTTGCCCTGCCAGGGCAGACTGGAGTATCACAACAGATATTGCATGGGCTGCAAAGCCTAAAGTGTGTACCATCTCTCCCTTTACAGAAAGTTTGCCAGCCCTTGCCAACGATCACAAGGTAGAAAAATATAATTTGAACGTCTTTTTTCAGGGCTGGGGTTGTGACTCAGTGGCAGAGCACTTGCCTAGCACAGCCCTGGGTTTGATTCTCAGCACCATGTATAAATAAATAAAATAAAGGTCCATTGCCAACTTAAAAAAAAAAAAAAAAAAAAAATATATATATATATATATATATATGTCTTTTCACCCAACAGCAGCAATTCTGAGGTATAAAACTTGACTAAGTAGAAAACACATCATTCTTCCTAAATTTATATAAATATATGTACATATATATATATATTTAATGAAATTCAAAACAAGATTCCAAAGGGATTTTGTTTCGGGGGTGGGTACTGGGGATTGAACTCAGGGACACTGAACCACTGAGCCACATCCCCAGCCCTATTTTGTATTTTATTTAGAGGCAGGGTCTCACTGAGTTGCTTAGCACCTTGCTTTTGCTAAGGCTAGCTTTGAACTTGTGATCCTTCTGCCTCAACCTCCCAAGACACTGGGATTATAGGCATGTGCCACCATGCCGGGCTTCAAAGGGATTTTTTTTTTTTAAATGAGGTCACTTAACAAAGTAATTCTAAAGTGAATGTAGAGCAAAGAAGTCAATGGGAGGAAATACTTTGCGAAATGAGGGGATGAGTTTTTACTTTGGAACATCAAAGATTTGTTTAAAAGTATACATTTTTAAAAGTCAGAAACAGTATTAAAAGGCAGATGCAATGGAGAAAATTTATGCTGTGTGCTATTGTTGATTGACATGGCTGGGAATTGGTGCTGGGCCTCTTGAAGGGAAAGGTCAGAAATAATTCTGTACTGGAAGCCAACTAATGTGGCTAGGTTTCAGTCCTCTGAAAATGGAAATAACTAAAAGTAGACTAACAAGTGACAAAGCCCTGGATGTCCATCAAGTTTAAAATTTTTTTAAAAAATAATTACTTTTGAGTGCCTTTATAATTATGACTTTAAAAATATTTGTATCTTAAGTATTATTTTCTCTCTCCCCCCACCTACAGATACCATCCTTTGAATTTTTGGCTGAAAAACTGCAGTTTTATCAGAAGCAGTTCAATGAAATCATTAGAGGAACTTCTCTTGACTTGGTGTTTTTTAAAGATGCAATGACTCATCTAATTAAGGTTCTAACTGTGGATTATTTTCTGATAATAATTAGATGGTGTCAAAGTTTAGTGCATTTCATAGGTAAACCTATTGTGGGAGGATAAATTCATAAGGTAGGTAGATCAGGCACCTGTGTTTACCCTTCTGTAAGGGTATACACAGGTTGGGTCAGTGAAATCAAGTCTGAGTAAGAAACTCCATGTTGAATCAACCTGCTGGGCAGCAAATGTTTTTCAAGAGCAAATTCATGGTTTTTGTGTTCAGAGGTTTGGGCTGCCTGAGTCAAAGAGCTTCTTCACCTTCCAAAAGAGGAGAAGGTGGAGAATCTGTGAAGAAATAGACCCTCCTTGAATTCTTTTGTGATATCATGAGAATCTTGTTCCCCATGGAGGAAAAGACAAAGCTTGACAAGCACCTTGGAGTTCTTCCAAGAAAGGAAGCTATGGAGTGGAGAAGGTTGATCAAGCAGAGTCAGAGCTGGTGAAATCCCATGTGTCCTAAGGTTGCTTCCATATTCATATGTCCAGCACTTAATAACTGAGCACCTATTGTGGCTAGATCTTGGAGGCCTGAGACCCTGTTCTAGTGTAGAACCTCAGAAGTGATTAGCATGTTTCCAGATCTATTAAGCATCATTTAAAAACCTATATAATATCATATCATTTAAAAATCTACACCGACTAGTAACATACTAATCATTAAACACCTCAAGAGTAGTGTTAAGGAGACAGGATTTAATGTAAGACAAAGACATAATTCCTATAATGTCCAGTATGTTAAATTAGAAGTTGCTGGACTGATTATAATGCACAAAGACTTTTCAAGTTTTGTTTTTGTGCCATTGTTACTTTATTGCTTATGTTTTGTAAAAATTATAAAATTATTTTGAGGGCTGGGGAGATAGCTCAGTTGGTAGAGTGCTTGCCTTGTAAGCACAAGGCCCTGGGTTTGATCCCCAATCCCCAGCATCCAAAAAAAAATTATAAAATTATTTTGACTTAAAAATATTATTTTTATGACACTGATGGATTTAGTGATCCACCTAGATTCTTTTTAATGAGTGATGTTAATGTAAAATACAGCCTCTTAGCAATGTCTTCAAATGACCCATGTGAGATTTAAACCACCATTTGACTCCAGTTCTCATTGAGGGAATCAGTTATAGAAAAGCAACACAAGAGTGAAGACTGTCTCTCTAAATCTTTTTCTACAAACATCTACTCTGTAAGGAGAATGTTGGTGCTTTTAAAAAAATATTTTGTTGGCAGAGACCTGATAGAGGCAGAATTTGATGTAGAGACAGGTGTCCTCAAGATTCAGTGTATTAGACTTTTTACATCTTCTGCAGATTGGGAAGAGCAAACTTCATCATCCATGGAATCTAAAAATAATAATAAAATTACGAGTACACACCCAGAATAGTTGCAAAATAGAAGAGAGTAAAACCAATTTGTTCTGTTTTGTCATGATGCAAACAGATGGGCAAAGAAAAAACTTGAGTTGGATAAATAACCACGAAACTTTAATTTTTACCATCCCAAGATACACTGTTATAGGGAAAAAAATATAATATAGTCTAGAAACATATGGTCAAATGTTGGAGCCCGAGAGTGCAAGAGAATATAAATATTTGCATCCTTTGTTTCTAATAAATATTTTAAAAATTTCAAAATAGATTTCACGTGTAATTCGAACTTCCTGTGGAAACGCATTGCTGGTGGGTGTCGGTGGTTCAGGAAAACAAAGTCTTTCAAGATTGGCCTCTTTTATAGCTGGATACCAGATATTCCAGATAACATTAACCAGGTAGAATAAAGCAAAAAAAAAAAAAAAAAGACAATATGTTTTCAGGAGTTAATTTCTATGGAGTTAAATGTTTGATTTTTTAAAAAGTGCAAAAGTTTGGTGTAACTTTTAATTAAACTTTTATTTATGTATTATCTATATAAGGGAACATACACAAATCATGGGTGTCACAAAGTACACCTAGCCAGCCCACAGACAAAGAAATACATCACTCCTTGTTCCTTGAAGAATCCCTTTGTCACCTCTCTGTCATTACCACCCTGAGGGTAAGCCCGATGGTTAATTTTTCCTAATTTTGAACTTTGGAGTCATGCAGGATTTGCTGTTTGGTTACCCACTGCTATTCTTGTACTACATGAGAGTCATCCATGATGCTGTATGTAGCAATTGTTTGTTCATTCTTGTTGGTGTATGTAGTATATCACCACCATCCATTTATCCATTACATTGTTCAAAAATA
Source organism: Sciurus carolinensis (assembly GCF_902686445.1). NCBI lineage: Eukaryota > Metazoa > Chordata > Mammalia > Rodentia > Sciuridae > Sciurus > Sciurus carolinensis. Next base: position 116,517,851 of record NC_062219.1, on the reverse strand, counting down.
TTTGGTTTTTGACAGATAGTGTTGCTGAATATTCTTATACATGTCTAAGTATACACCTAGAGGTAATACAGCTGGATATAGATTATGCAGATATTCAGCTTTACGAATCTGTGCGTTAGTCAGCTTTTCATGGGTGTGACCAAAATGCCTGACAAGGACAGAGGAGGAATCGTTTATTTGGCTCATGATTTCAGAGCTGTAGTCCATGGTGGGCCAACTTCATTGCTCTGGGCCCAGGGTGAGGCAGACATCATGACAGAAGGGCGCAGTGGAAGAGGTCGCTCCATGCATGGCAGCCAGGAACCAGAGGGGAAGGGGCCACCGGGAAGATGTATCCTTCCAGGGCACACCCCAGTGGCACACGGGCTCCAGCCAGGCCCAGTGTGCCTCCAGGTATCACCCAGTCAGTCCATTCAGATGAGGATGGGCTGATAGGTTGCAGCTCTCACAATCGAATCATTTTACTTCTGAATATTCCTGCATCAACACAGGAGCTTTTGGGGAACACCTTATATCCAAACCATAAAAATCTACAAAGGACTTTTCCGGAGTGGTTGTACCAGTTTACATTTCCATCAGTGGTTGGCATAGGTTTCGGTCGCTCCACATCCTTGCCCACCCTTGGCATTGTGGGTGTCTTGCTATCTCATTGTGGTTTCAGTTTGCATTTCCCAAACGACTACCAGTGTGCTTCACTTTTTCATCTTTTGTTGGCTGTTTGGATAACCTCATTTGCCCATTTAAATAAATAGGTTTTTTGTTTTTCTTTTTCATTTGTTCTAATTAGTTACACATGACAGTAGGATGCACATCATACATAAATGGAGTACAACTTCTCATTCTTCTAGTTGTACATGTTGTAGAGTTAACTGCACGTAGGGTAATAATGTCTGACTCTCTCTACTATCCTCCCTACACCCATGCCCCTTCCCCCCCTTCACTTCCCTCTGTCTGATCCAAAGCACCTCCATTCATCCCTAGCCCCTAGCTCCTGCTTATTGTGAATTAGCATCCACATATAAAAAAAACATAAAAAATTGAATTATGAAGCTTTTTCTCTTATTGATTGTTAGAAATACTTTATGTATAATTGGGTATAATTAAGACTGCAGATTGCAAATACCTCCTCCAAGTTATTGACTTGCTTTTTTACTCCCTTAGTGAATCTTATTTTCAATGAAAATTTATCAAATCTTTTAGCCTTCATGTTTCATGTTCTTTGTATTGTTTAAGAATCATTGTTTACCCCAAGGTCACAAAGAGATTTACCTATGATTTCCTTCACATTTACAAGTAAAATGTACTACTTTCACATTTAGAACTATAACCCACTTAGGATTTTGGTTTTGAGAATAAGTCTTGGCTACACACACACACACACACACACACACACAAGTGTTTAATTTTAGATTTCCTATCACTTCTATTTTTAGGTCTTACAACGTCAATAATCTAACAGATGACTTAAAATCTTTGTACAAAGTTGCTGGTGCTGAAGGGAAAGGCATCACCTTCATCTTTACTGACAATGAGATAAAAGACGAGGCATTTCTAGAATACCTTAACAACTTGCTGTCTTCAGGGGAGGTAGGTCTCAGGAGTAGAGAAAAAGCCCCTCTGGTAAAAATGTGAATTATAGTTATGTGGGAAAAGAAGCCACCCTTCATAAACAAGTGAGGCCATTTATCACATTCTTGATTTGAGAAATGAGATTTAGTCAATTTTTTGTAGTTTATGTGAAGTGAACTCTGCCCACCGCTAGATTTGTTTTGTATAATTCATTCTATTTTAAGTATGGTTCCTTACTTGTCTCTTTAATCTTCAGTTCGGTCCTATCATTTATTTTAGGAGACGTCTCTATCCATCTGTTTACTAGTCAGGAGTATAGAATGGTTCTGAGAATTGAGTTATCTGAAGGAGGGTGTTGATGCCACCGCTTCTGATACCACTTGTATCAGCACTTCCGTGACCACTCGTGTGCTTGACACTTCATTAGAAGGACTTACAGGGCTGAGCACAGAGTTGCACTTGTGGCTAAGATGTGTTACAGCAATGCAGTGAGAGTGCACAGAGGGAATAGTAAGGGAAAAGTCATCACCTGAGTCAGGAGGAATCCATGTGCAGGCATCCTGTGCTGCCTCCAAGAGGGCGATACAGAATGTGCTGTCCCAGGATGAGGTGCAGGAACAGGTACACTGTGCTTCTTCTCAGGGCAGCCTGTGTGAGACCTAGAGTCCAGTGGTTTCACTAAGAGCTGGTCAGGTAGTCCTCCTTGGCTCACCTCACATGCCAAAGTTCCAGGCTCCAGGGGGAGAGCAGGTGTTTACTCTCCATCACAGTGTTTGCATGCACAGTCCAGGCACAGAGGAACAGCCTTGCCAATTAGTAATGGAGGAGGCATCCCCAAAGTCAAGTTCCCAGAGGCCAGCCAAGGGCCAGCCCTGCAAGCACACCACCTTTAACTCTGCCCTGCACAGTCGTGATACTCATGCTTAATGGTGCAAGAGCAGGTTAAATATCTTGGAGCCAGATTTGAGAAGACTGACTAATCACTGGACATTTTAAGGAGTTGATCAGCTTGGTGGGGACATTTTTGTTTTGTTTTGTTGTTTTGCTTTTTTGTTTGTTTTTGTTTTGGTACCAGGGATTGAACCCAGGCTTATCACTAAGCCACAAAATATTTTTTTTGATGATATCTATTTGCGCACAGGGAAATATAATTTTCTTTTGATCAATAGAAAGTTACCTTGGCAATTTCTGGCTAAACAGGCATTTGACTGTGGAGATGCAGAAAGAAAATATGAAACACAGTGACATGTAGGGGGGTGGAGAAGGACCAAACTTTGGCAGTGTGGGGAACTCTTAAAGTATGGAATGCTTTCTTATCTGTTCCTCAAAGATCTCCAATTTGTTTGCACGGGATGAGATGGATGAAATCACCCAAGGACTAATATCCGTGATGAAACGGGAGCTGCCCCGTCACCCTCCGACCTTTGATAATCTGTATGAGTACTTCATTTCCAGATCCAGAAAGAACTTGCATGTTGTTCTCTGCTTCTCTCCAGTGAGTCTTCCTCTATTTTTCTTTTATCTATGCAAGAGGAGCTACTTATTTAAAAGTGCCCTTATAGTCTCTCTTCTCTGATGAGATATTTGCTCAGAAATTAACATTTGTTTCACTGAATTACAATGAACACTTTTGCCACCAATCTCCATTGATCAACATCTAATTACCAGCGTGATTGTTTAAAATATTCATATTATTAGAAATTATGGCTGAGCTTACAATTTTCATTAATTACAAAGAGATATATTGTTTGAATTTTAAGGAATTTGATGATACAATCTCCAAATCTCCAACTATCCTTCCATTATGGACATACCATCTAGAAAGTCGCTGGTGTAGGTTTGAATATCTCTAGTTCGCTGTGCTGCCTGGTACAGTAGCCATTAATCATATATGACTATTTAAGTTTTTATTCATTAAGATTGTATAAAAATAAAACTTCCATTCCTCAGTCCCATTAGCCCTATTTCCAGTGCACAATGACCATGTGCGACTAATGGCTACCAAACTGGAAATGACATCCATAGGACATTTCCATTGTCACACAGAGTTCCACAGGACAGCTCTGTGAGGTCTCGCTAATCTACTAAGTTGCCTGCTTCAGTTTTAGATCGTCTGATTTCCAGAACTCTTCTTTATAATCAATTGAATTTTGTCTCTATATGTTTCTCCTCTGCTTCTGATTTTACCTTGTAAAATGAACCCAGTTCCTGTCCCACGTAAAGTTTTTCAGATATTTGGAGGAAGTTTTTGCAGGATCCCTAAGTAGTTTCTTTCTTACAGCAAGCATCTGATCCTACAGCCTTCTGCACTTGTCCCAGAGTCCAGGTCCTTCATTGTCCTTGTCCTCTCTCTCCCAGTGTTGTCAGTTTTCTCTTAGAAGGTTTTTCCTAGAATGGAATCCTAAAGTGCTGATGTAGTCCCAGAACAGGAAGAGTGGAGTACACCACCTCCCTTCTTCTGAATGTTAAATTTATACACTGTTGCAGCCCAAAAAGAGTTTGTTTTTGTACTTTGGATCAGCATGCTTCCATCTCTCTTTAGCTGACTGATAATTCCTCTGTTTCTCATGCTTTTTTAAAAAATACTTTTAGTCATAGTTGTGATATCCCCAGTTATCAGTGATGAGTTCTGCTTCCTCAAATGTTGAGGTTTGAGCATTAGAGAAGGACGCCAGGCAAGCACAGAGAGCAGGCTTTTTTCTTTCTTTTTAAAATATTTTTGAATTGTAGGTGGATACAATATCTTTATTTTATTCATTTATTTTTATGTGGTGCTCAGGATCGAACCTAGTGCCTCACCTGTGCTAGGCAAGCACTTCACCACTGAGCTACAACCCCAGCCCTAGAGCAGGTTTTATTTAAAAGTAGTAACACAGACTTCTCCCGGAAGGGAGAAGGTGGCCTTGGCTGGTGAGAGTACCCTGCCCCTTTTATAGACTGAAGTTTCCTTTTTTCTCTGCTCTCTCCCGGCCTCATTTCTTTCCTGAGTAGGCCCAGGAGATGCCCTTGGGATGGCCAAAAGGTGAGAAGCAGATGGGCCCGGGGAAGGACCAAATGGAGCCATCGAGGCAGGTAGCAGCCAGGAGGCATTTATTAGCAATTTCCTGTCTGCAGTCGTTTGGGAGGGGTAGTATAGGCAGGTGATCTTTGAGAAGTATTGGAATGAGTTCTTCTTTGAAGGTCTTGTAGAACTCGGCTGAGGATCCGTCTGGTCCTGGGCTTTTCTTGGATGGTAGGTTTTTAATGGCTTCTTCTATTTCATTGCTTGATATTGATCTGTTTAAATTGTGTATGTCCTCCTGGTTCAGTTTGGGAGGAGCATATGTCTCTAGAAATTTATCAATGTCTTCGGTATTTTCTATTTTGTTGGAATACAGATTTTCAAAGTAGCTTCTCATTATGTTCTGTATCTCAGTGGTGTCTGTCTGTCGTGATATTTCCTTTTTCATCACAAATTTTAGTAATTTGAGTTTTCTCTCTCCTTCTCTTTGTTAGTGTGGCTAAGGGTTTGTCTATTTTGTTTATTTTTTTCAAAGAACCAACTTTTTGTTTTGTCAATTTTTTGAATTGTTTCTTTTGTTTCAATTTCATTGATTTCAGCTCTGATTTTAATTATTTCCTGTCTTCTACTACTTTTGCTGTTATTCTATTCTTCTTTTTCTAGGGCTTTGAGCTGTACTGTTAGGTCATTTAGTTGTTGACTTTTCATTGTTTTCTGGAATGCGCTCCATGCAATGAATTTTCCTCTTAGCGCTTTCATAGTGTCCCAGAGATTTTGATATATTATATCATCATTCTCATTGACCTCTAAGAATTTTTTTTATCTCCTCCCTGATGTTTTCTGTTATCCATGTTTCATTCAATAGCATATTATTTACTCTCCAGGTGTTGGAGTAATTTCTGTTTTTTATTTTGCCATTGATTTCTACTCTCAGTCCATTATGATCTGATAGAACACAAGGCAGTATCTCTATTTTTTTGTATTTCCTAAGGGCTGCTTTGTGGCATAACATATGGTCTATTTTCGAGAAGGTTCCATGTGCTGCTGAGAAGAAAGTGAATCTGCTCGTTGATGGATGGAATGTTCTATATATGTCTATTAAGTCTAGGTTATCAATTGTGTTATTGAGTTCTATGGTTTCTTTGGTTGGTTTTTGTTTGGAAGATCTATCTAGTGGTGACAGCAGTGTGTTAGAGTCACCCAGAATTATTGTGTTGTGGTCTATGTGATTCCTGAAATTGAGAAGGATTTGTTTGATGTACAGGGATGCACCATTGTTTGGGGCATAAATATTTACTATTGTTATGTCTTTCTGATTTATGGTTCCCTTAAGCAGTATGAACTGTCCTTCTTTATCCCTTCTGACTAACTTTGGCTTGAAGTCCACTTTATCTGATATAAGGATGGAAACCCGTGCTTTTTTACTGAGTCCATGTGCATGGTAGGTTTTTTCCATCCTTTCACCTTTAGTCTGTGGATGTCTTTTTCTATGAGATGAGTCTCTTGCAGGCAGCATATTGTTGGGTCTTTCTTTTTAATCCATTCTGCCAGTCTGTGTCTTTTGATTGATGAGTTTAGACCATTAACATTCAGGGTTATTATTGAGATATGATTTGTATTCCCAGTCATTTGGCTTATTTTTCGTTTTTAAGTTGGCTTGGTTTCTCCTTTGAGTGGTTTTTCTCTAAGGTAGTTCCTCCCTTTGCTGACCTCCATTGTTGTTTTTCATTTCCTCCTCATGGAATTAGGCAGGTGATCTTGGTGATCAAAAGACTCTGGAGACATTGACATTTCAGTCTCCCAGGGGTCGTTTCCAACTTCCCAAGTCCAAACTGGCCTCCATTTTCTGGATCTGACCCAATTGCCTATTCTACACTAACTGCCTGTCTTTAATTCTGGTTTCAGTTGGACACAATACCTGTATTTTTATGTTCGTGTGGTGCTGAGGATAAGTGCTCTACCACTGAGCCACAGCCTGGCCCCCTCATGCTTTTTCATTTTGCCGTCTTCAGGTTGGTGAGAAGTTCCGCGCCCGTTCCTTGAAATTCCCTGGCTTGATATCGGGTTGTACCATGGACTGGTTTAGTCGCTGGCCCAAGGAGGCTCTGGTTGCTGTGGCCTCCTATTTCCTTTTGGACTATAATATTGTCTGCTCTAGTGAAATTAAAAGACAAGTTGTAGAAACAATGGGCCTCTTTCATGACATGGTTTCTGAGAGCTGTGAAAGTTATTTCCAAAGGTAAGTGATATTACAAAAGCATGATAGCTATTGGAACCAACAGTTCCCTCTGAGGAGGAATTCAATGCAACATTCTGTAAAAGGCTCTTCTTATTGATTGAGCATGAAGTCCCAGCTACATTTAGATTTTTCTTGCATTGATTTTCCAGTGATTATGTATTGAAAGATGGCAAATAAATGATATTTAAAAATTAACTAGTACCCACATATAAATACCTCTTTGCCCTCCAGGCTTCCAAGTAACAGATGCTTAATGAATCTCTCTGTTTCATTTGCTTAATTTTGTTTTGAAAATGGCTTAACTAATTCATTATGAACTGTTTAAAATTAGTTTCTTATTCCAATGCATTATTTATTTAGATTAAAGAAGTACATTGTTTTTAAGTTTCTTTTTTGCCTTATGTTAAGGGAACATTTAGGTTTTGTATTTGCATGACTTAGTCTTATTGATACTCTTATGTCAAATAATTATGAAAAATAATTTTAATAGACTGAGAAAAACCACTCCTAAGAGTAGTAACAGTGTGTTCATTGTGTGAAAGTCGGTGTCAACCGTTCAAAACTACAGAGCCTTTCCCCCAAAGCATCATAGTTGCTGTGTCAGATTGACAGATGTGAACAAAGGTGGGCCCACACAGATTCCAGAACAGTGAGCTCCTCCCTTGAGGTTAATGGACAGTTGGGGGAGGGGTACAGAACCTTCCAGAAAAGCTATGCCTACTTTTCTGCATAGAGTTTGGGTAATACTTTCATTGATTTTTAAGGGAAGTCCCTGCCTCAAAAAGTTTGTTTATCCTGGACCCTTACCTTTACTTAAAACCATACCCATGCTACCCCTCTTAAATAATTCCAGATACTCTCCCAGATTCTCCTAGTGAGTCCATGTGCATCAATTCTTAACCACTGGGGAAATTTCCTTGCTCCTTAACTTGAACTACTTCTGCCAAGATAAATTTTCACTTTCATATAGATTTAAAGACCTGTTTCTTTGTTTTGGGAATTTTTGGCCTGTTTTTCAATTTTTAAAAAATATTTTCTGAAAAAATATATTTTCTGAAGTTGAAGTTTATTCTGAATGTTTTATAGGATGCTTTAAGGCTAGTCATATATATTCTGAATGTTTTATAGGACACTTTGAGTATAGTCATATATATACCCAACTCCTCAAAACAACAAAAAACAAAAAAACAAAACAAAACAAAAAACCCCAAATCCAAACCCACAATACTTTAAGAACATCCAAAAGGTAGACAAAGGTGGACAATTAATATAAAAAGTAAAATAATTTTATATGTGAGGAGCTCTTCTTGAGTTTCTTCTACAGAAAACTATTTCTTTTGTTTATTGCTGTTAAATATAATTCTTTAGTAAAGCCCGCACTGAGTTGAACATTTGAATCAAGCGTGTCTGTCTTGATTTCAAGGCCAGTTCAGTGAATCAGGGGAGAGATTGGTTTTGCTTTTGCAAACCCACCCAGCTGGGATCTCACAGTGGAGAGGTGTGTAGCAAACAGCATTTGAATGAAAACAATCACAGTACAAATTCATTTCAACCACTGGGTAAGATTTGTCCAGAACCTTAGCGTTGTCAAAGTATATTCACATATGCTATTTAATTTGATCTTCATGAAATTCTGGGAGGGGTACAGCAGACATTCTTCTCTCAGGTTTCCATCTGTGGAAACAGAAGTCTAGAGTGGAAGTGAGGGTCAAGTCAGAGACCCTCAGGGACCAAGGACCAGAGGCTGTGTGCTTTCCGCCTCTCCTCTGGCATGCGTAACTGTGTCCTCGCTGGTAGGGAACTGTTCTGCGGAATCACACATTTCACAGTGGGTAGAGTGTCGCATGGACATTTTATGGGAGTACAGCAGAATGACAGAGGTGGCCATTTTTATATTCTACTTTCAGATACCGCCGAAGAGCACATGTGACTCCCAAGTCGTATCTCTCATTTATCAATGGTTACAAAAACATTTACACTGACAAAGTGAAATTTATTAACGACCAAGCAGAACGTATGAATATTGGTAAGAGGAATAGAATCTCCATCTCTTTCTGGGTTAGTTTGACAGGGATGCTAACAGTTTGTTGGTTGGGTATTGTAGTGTTTGAAAACAAAATGCTAACTCGACTTAAAATAGCAGATGATTTTAAGGGGGATACCCTTGAGGGTCTTTTGGCAGAAGAAAATGTAAAAGGAGGTGGCCCATTTTTTTCTCTAGAAACATTGCTGTTAGCTCTTTCAATTTGGGGTTCACCATGTTGGGCACAAGTTCCTGTAATCCCTGAGCCATTGCCTTCAGTTAATGGGTCGGCAGCTCTTAGACCTTCCTTGCAATTTCAGTTTTCAGTTTCAATATGATTTGCATACACTTTGCCACATTTACGCCTCCTAAATTACTAACAAAGAAAAAGGCAAAGCAGAAACAAAAATCCAAAAAGAGCCAGTTTACTTGAGCAATGCCCTGAGTGTCCACATTTGGGGTCAGGTAGGGAAAGTACACATTGGAATTGATTGTATGTTCAGAAAGCATGTGGCCCAAATGATCCAAAGCACCTTTGTTCTTTCACTTCCTCTAAAATTTGGTCATGTAGCCTCACTGAGCTCTAAGGTCTGCGATCTTAGTGATGACAGGAACACTGGGCAGAAACCTTCTCCCGTGGTTTTTCTCATGACTCAGCTTCTTGCAGCTTTTCTGACGATGCTCTAAAGTCAGTACTGGGCTGAAGCTGGCTCCTGAAAGCCAATCGGTAAATTTTTAGGAATTTCATGATCTGTCTGTTAAACATAACCTTTATTAAAAATTAAGTCACATGTACTTATAATCTAATGAATTATATTAAAAACACAGGCAAGCTGGGTATGGTGGTGCATGCCTGTAATCCCAGCAGCTCAGGAGGCTGAGGCAGGAGGATTGTGAGTTCAGAGCCAGCCTTAGCAACTTAGTGAGGCACTAAGTAACTCAACCAAACCCTGTCTCTAAAGAAAACAAAAAAAGACTGGGGATGTGGCTCAGTGATTAAGTGCTTCTGGGTTCAATCCCTGGTACCAAACAAACAAAATCCAGGCAATAAATACCCCAAACTTACCACTTCCTACTTATTTTTACTCTATTTTACTATTATTAATATTCTTCAGGAAATTTATCTCTATTCTAACTGAAAATTATGTAATGATGTGCCACTGAGAAACTTCTGGTAGTTTGAAATTGACCAGGGTGGAAGAATTTACACCTTCAAATTGGAAAAATATACAGACGACTACTTGCCCTCCCATGAGAGACCCAAGATATTAATCCTTTACCTAGATAGCACTGTCTAGAACCCAGCTGCAATTACTTTGCTCCAGGGAACTGAAAACCAGTCAGTTATAGAAGTTTTACAATGATTTTCATTTTTATGGCAAAGAAAAGCACAAAAACGTTAATGTATTTTCTATCTCATTTGCCACCTGAGCTGCAACATGATACGAAGGGGAAAAAAATGACTGCTACAAAACATTTACAAAACCAAGGACAGACTAAGTTTGTCAAATAAGTTTAGTGGCTGCATTGATTCTCTTCAGTAAGACGTGGTGATTTTCCCACTAATGTAACTAAATGATACTCTTTAAAAGCTATTTTTTAGGAGTTTTTTTTTTTTCCATTTTTTGTGGTGCTGGGGATTAAATAGATGATATCCTTCAATCACAGCTATTTTCCCCCTGATGAAACTCTTGGAAGTATGTTGTTCCTAAGATATGTATATTTTATAGCTTTAGTTCATAATTAATTATCTTGTGTTTGTGATATTACATATACAATGCCTTATAAATAGTAAATACTGAATAAATATTTGATAAAGGGATATACATCTACTCAGCAAGAGTGTGTATGTGTGTGTTTGTAAAGGTCTTGATAAACTTATGGAGGCAAGTGAATCCGTTGCTAAACTCTCTCAGGATCTTGCAGTAAAGGAGAAGGAATTGGCCGTGGCTTCTATAAAAGCAGATGAAGTAAGCTTGCATTTATTCTGTCACTACCAATGAGGAATATTTTCCTGTGTTAAAAAGCATTATTTTAAAACATTATTAAAATTAGAGTATATACCTACAGATTCGTTCTGGTAAGATGGTGTTTGCAGAAGTCGTTTTGTTTTACTTATACCCAAGCATATCTAAACGATCACATCCTTGACCTTGTCTTAGACGATTCTTCCCTCTCTTACTCTGTCTCTCTCATTCTCTCTCATCTCAATGGAATTTCTGATTGACCATGGGTTATATTTGGACTTCTTTCCAAAATTCCTGCATGCTTTAGGTTCCTAGAATGACCCAGGTCTCAAAGTTTGTTTCGAGGAGGGAAAATGATAAGAGGAAGAGTTAATGGAGTTAAAAAAAAATACTCCTCCTGGGTGACAGGGATATATACTGCTGCTCCTCTGGAGATAAATACAGCCACCTCTCAGACTGCTTTCAGTATCCACTGAGAGTCAGTTAAGAATAGAAACCTAAGCCCTGACCCTAGGCAGTTACCAGAGTGAGTGACATAACATAGGGGAGGGACTTAGCATAGTCCTGGTGTGTGATAAACACTCAACAAACACTAACTGTTTTTATCATTATTGCATGAGACTTCCTATGGTTTCTGACCTTGTTCCATTATGCTTCCTTGAATTATTTTAATTATCTAAAAATTTAGAGTGAAAAATACTGTTTTTTCCTTATTTATGAATGTAATTTAAAATGTATATTGATATATTCTATGTATAAATTTAAGAATAATTTATAACTTAAAAATAAAAATTAAAAATGTATATATACATATACCTGTATATACATACAAATATATGTATATATCTGTAGGTACATGTATGTATATGTGCATACATGTATGTATACATGTATATATCCGTACACATAAAATTAAACATACACATATATGTAATGTATATTAAAATTAAATATATATACACATATATAATATAATAAAAATTAAATATGTACACACTGTATAATATAATCACATATACATTTATATATATGTAAATACATGTCTTATATATGCATATATTACATGTGTGTAATTAAAATTAAATACATGCACATATTTATCATATGTATGTCATTATATTATATGTAATATATAGGCATACATATATTTAATTTTAAGCCTAAAGACAAATTAGAAGAGGAAGAATAAACTGAACTGTTCAAAGGAATTACCTTAGCAAACCTTAAAATACAGATGACTTAGATGAGGAATAAATTTTTTCTTATTCATGTTTTATACTACATTAAAGGAATATTCTCTCCCTTCACAAATCTCTCAATTTGGCTTGAAAGATTTACCTTCATGTGTTTCCTCAATTCAACAGGTGTTAGCAGAAGTCACAGTAAGTGCTCAGGCTTCAGCCAAAGTTAAAAATGAAGTGCAAGAGGTAAAAGACAAAGCCCAGAAAATTGTGGATGAAATCGATAGTGAAAAAGTAATCGCTGAGACCAAACTCGAGGCCGCCAGACCTGCGCTGGAGGAAGCAGAAGCTGCCCTGAATGTGAGCAGTACATTGTCACCCCTCCCAACACAAGTCCTAGCAGGCGCCACCTTGCCTTACGTGAAAGTAACTGGGATTTTGTAGTCAAACACCTAACTGAATTCTTAATGTGATTTGTAATCTCGAAGTCTGGAAACAAATGTTTCCATTGGCTCAGTTTCCTAAATTCTAACTTTTTTAGAGTCCTCATTCCTATAACCTGGTATTCTCATTCTATAAATCAACCTTCCTTGAGAATTGAGAAATAATGCCTAATAAATAAAAATAAAGCCTAATTAGAGCATGAGGGAGTCAGATTACACAGAAAGCCTTAGTTCCTCCAGCATCCCCTCCAGGTTGTGGCTTTCCCCCTTTTGAACGCTCTTAGGATGAACTCCCAAGCCAGGCATGCGCAGCTGAGGCAAGAGGGCCTCTGCTTTGGAGGCAGGCCAATATGCATTTGCTGCTCAGGACTGCCTCTTCTTAGATAAATGGTCTGAAATAAGTTTACTTCTCTTGGGTCTCCATGGGGATTGCAAATCCTGGTTGATCCTTGAAGGATTCAGGTAAGCCTTCAAGGTAATTAATATTATTGTGGGGCCCATAGAAAGTGCTCAGTAAATATTAGTGCTTCTGCTGCTGTGACACACTGTGATACGCTGTCTTCTGCTTCTTGAACGCAATCTCTTTTCATTCTGTCCCTATACACAATATGTACCAACTGTACAGAAATACCTGCAGGCTTCTGGAAGAATCATCAACTGCTACTGCTAAATGTGCTTCCCCTCTGCCGGGAATGCTTTTCTTAACCTTTGTGGCCTTGTAAGAGTCATTCTTTAAATCTGGGCTCTGACCTCACTTCTTACAGAAAGTTTCCAGTTCTTCTGGTCTCTTCTTAGGTTTCTATCATGGCAGAAATCCTGTTTGAGGGTAATTATGTTTCTTCTAACTTCCTTGGGAGATTACAAAGCCAAGGTTATTTTTGTTTATTTTATATGAGAGAATGCCTGTAACTGTTCAATTAATGGATAAATCTATGATAATCATTTAATAAAAACCTCACAATGATCAGAACACATCCTCCTCCCCCACTGCTTCTCTAGTTCCCACGAATAACATAAAAAAAAAGTGAGATCATTGAACTGAATAGTCTCTGGACATTTACTGATTATTGGGTCTCCAATAATCAATCTTTCTTGCCTTAAATGACAGGCAATGTCTTATTCCAAACCCAGCTCACTGACAGAAACTTTAAAAAATATTTTTAAAAATATTTTTTGTATTTGTAGATGGACAGCATGCCTTATTTTATTTGTTTATTTTTATGTGGTGCTGTGTGTCGAACCCAGTGCCTCACGTGTTCTAGGCAAGTGCTCTGCTACGGACCTACAGCCCCAGCCCTCAAAAATATTTTTATTAGCCATATGCTATAACAATTTATCTTGTTTTCCTTCTAATTACTCCCCCTTTCATATCCAGGGCAACCTAAAAGTAAAGACTGAAGGTGAGGTTTCTGATATTCAGAGCTTGGTCTCTTAATATCCACACATAATCTAATCTCTGTGCTTTGAAGATGCAAGATGTCTAAATATAACACATCCACGGGGCTCATTAGCTGAGGTCTGGAGTGGTGAGCAATGAATAGGAGTGATATTTTAAATCAAGTATTTAGGAGCAACAGGGAAGAAAGGAATAAAAACAAACTGAAATCCCAAAACGACAATGAGAGAGTCACTATGCAAAATCTTGGAATTTAAACCCTTGAGGGGATAATGTCAGGGGTTGGGGGAGAAAATGTTTTAAAAAAATAAATAAATAAAGTTTTTTTTTACCTCATTTAAAACAATTGGATTTCCATTTGACTATTAATATGTCTCTACAAAAAATATATTGATTTCTCATCCCAAATACAGACTATCAAACCAAATGATATTGCCACAGTCCGGAAACTTGCAAAACCACCACATCTTATTATGAGAATCATGGACTGTGTGCTGCTACTGTTTCAAAAGAAAATTGACCCTGTTACAATGGATCCTGAAAAACCTTGCTGCAAGCCATCATGGGCAGAGTCATTAAAGGTAATTGACATCTGTCTTTATAAGTCCTACAAGGCACATCAGGTGTCCCCAGCCCAGGACACTCAGTATAGACCAGATGAGCTGGCAGGCATGACTGATCATTGTATATTGAAGAGCTTGTTTGTCTTAAACTGCATCACCCAAAATGTAAGTAGGGATAGGTTTTGAAGCTGAAGTTCTTTTTTTTAAAAAAAAAATGTTTTTATTAGTGCAGTATAATTATACATAATAGTGGGGTTCATTTGCCAAATGCCTTCTTTTTACAAATGGTTCCAGAACCAATGACTAACATTGGCACAGCCTCGGTGTCAACTCAACCATCACCAAAGGGGTCCTGTGTAGTTGGCATTGTTCAGACATACTTACAAAACAGGAAACTTATATGACTTTTCTTCTTTACTCTTTCACTATGGAAGTTGGAAGACAATTTGCAATTTGCAAATTTAGGTTTACCATTGTCAATAGTCTTGATTGGTATCTTTGAGTGAATAATTGAAAAAATCTGATTTAGAAATACATACTAGGGCTGCAGTTGTGGCTCAGTGGTAGAGCACTTGCCTGGCATATGTGAGGTCCTGGGTTCCATACTCAGCACCACAGATAAAACAATAAATTTTTAAAAATCCAATGGCAACTAAAAAAATAATTAAAACAAAAAAAATGTAAAAACAAGAAATACATACTAAGTCAGGAAGAAAGTACTCTCTCCCCCCCTAGACCTTACAGCCTGTAGATCTGTTTTTCAGCTGATGAGTGCGACAGGATTCTTGTGGAGTCTGCAGCAGTTCCCCAAGGACACCATAAATGAAGAGACTGTTGAGTTACTACAGCCATATTTCAATATGGATGATTACTCTTTTGAAAGTGCCAAAAAAGTCTGCGGGAACGTGGCTGGTCTGCTGTCTTGGACGCTTGCTATGGCGACCTTCTATGGCATCAACAAGGAAGTGTTGCCTCTGAAGGTAAATCCCCTCCTTCTCCCAGTGAATCAGCATTTAGTAAACACCAGTTTCACTGCTGTTAGCAAAGCAAGCAAAATGTAGATTGAAATAGGTAGATATCCTTATAACCAAATTTTCTTTTTTTTCCAATGTCCTCTTCTTTATCTGTTACTTGTTTTTGACAATGCAGAGAAGAAACCAAAACCTACTCATTAACTTCAAAAGGAAATTAGCTTATTAAGAATGATAATCAAATTGTCATAACAGAAAACTTGCCCTTTCTTTAAAATTTGGGGACGAAGTTCTGGGATTGAGTACAAGTCCTCTGTTTCAAACAAAACTTATAAAAATTAGGATCAACATCCAGAAATGTCTCAAAACCTAAAAGACAGAGAACCTGATATGCCATCTAAGAAACAAGCAGTCAAACTGAATTTAAAATGTCCTCTACAAAAGAAGAGAAATCAGGATCTCATAAACGTCTAGCAACCTTAAATATTTGTGGTTAATGGAAACATAAGTGGAGTCTTGAGGAGGAAATTGCTGTGGTCCAAGAATTTAGTAAAAGGTCATGCTTCATTTATGAGTAACAATAAGAAGTTCTTAAGGATGCAATTGAAGTGTCTGTGAGTGTGCATACACACATATACACATATCTTGTACACCCAGCCAGGCTGACCTTCATGTCTGAGGGAACAGGAAGACTTTGTTAGGAAAGTAAGGATTCGTAAAATATATCCTCCAGGTATGCTCTGCTCACAAAGCAGGAACTCAACTCCTGAACCCCACAGAGCTAAAAGTTGTGGGTGGTCACTCTGTGGAATGGAAAATGATGAAAATGTGGACAGGGGGTGACTGTCTTTCATAGGAAGTCTTAATGGAAATATCTACTCTTTATGTAGGTGATGTTGAGAAAAAAAATTTTTTTTAAATTAAAAATGAAAAAGTTGTAACAAAGGGAAATAATGGGAAAATATAGCCAATTCATCCAAACAAAAAGATACTAAAGGACAGACATGGTATGACAAAGGTAGAATTCAAGAAAAAAAGACACATGAGCATAGTTCATTGATAAAAATCATGATCCACAGTGAAGCCTTAATTTTAATAATGCTTTATGAAAGAAAAAATAAAATAAAAATTTATTCTAATAAAATCTATTAGAATCTTAAGTGGGAATTAACAAAAATCATAAGGTAACTTGAGGTCACAGCGTACACTATCAATCTTTGGAAGATCTGTAGCATAAGGCTGGTCTCACAGGCATGCCAGTTGGCCAGACTCATTGTAATGCTCTGATCTTGCCCCCTTGAAATTCTTAATAAACTTTTAACAAGGACACTTACATTATAGTTTTTTACTGGGCCCTTAAATTATGGATCCAATCCTGAGTGGGTATGAATAAATAGCTACCCAGAAATTTTATGTGATGTTATTTTTAATGTTGAATAGCTACATTGAACTTTCTTCAGTGTAAACAAACAATGTGAAATTATTTCTAGTGCTCAAGAAACATTAACAAAAAGTGATCATATTGAAGAAGGCCTTGATTAAATTCCCCAAAGCAAAAAATTAGAAGTTTACATTAAAAAAAAAAAAAAAAAACCAGTCATTTCTATTTGGGGAATGATTAAAACAAGCTAAATACCAAAGCTTCTGCAATATAACCAAACTGTACAGTCTCAGCCCTTCAATGCATCAAATAGACTAAAACTTCCATGAAAGAGTTAAAGTACATACTCACTCACCAGCATACATACACACAAAATTTAAGGAAAGCAGAAAAGAATTAATAAAATAACCTTAAAATGAGAGAAGAGAAAAACAGAATTCATGAGCAAATCTAAAAACTGATGCTTTGCAAAAATAGAGACATATTCCTGAAAATCTAATAAATAGGAGAACCACAAGAACAAATAAATATTGAAAGATAAATCCATACAATCATAGATGTATAGATTTAAATAATTAAAGTGCAAATTATTCATAATCACATGTAAAAACTTTAGATAATGTAAATGAAATGACAGGTCTGGGAAAACAGCTAAAATCAAATATACATCAAGAAAGAAAATGAAACAGTTAACAAAGAACATCTACCCCAGAAAGCTCTGGGCTAGATTACTGATTAATTACTTTAAATTTACAAGAAATTTGCAGGGTGAGGTGGTGCATGCCTGTAATCCCAGCAGCCCAGGAGGCTAAGGCAGGAGGATGGTGAGCTCACAGTTAGTTTCAGCAATTTAGTGAGGCCCTAAGCAACCCAGTGAGACCCTGTCTCAAAAATAAAATACAAAATAAAAAGGGACGGAGTGTGGCTCAGTGGTTAAGTGCCCCTGAGTTCAATCCCCAGTATAATTTCCATGCTGCAGGATTTAGGAAAAGATGAAAAACTGCTGTCATAGTAATTTCATTTCAAAGAAATTTACCAAACAATTCAAAATGTTTACAGATCTTAATAGTATTTACCACAGTGTTATTTATAAGGATTAAAAATGGGAGTGGGGAGAAACGTATAAAGGTAGGAAAAAGGTTAAGTAAACTATGATACATTCATATTGTGGGTTATCTTGTAGCCATATCAGTAATATTCATGAAAAAAATGTTTAAGGACACGGGGAAATGATCACAGTAAATAAAAAATCAAAATGCCACTTACCAACTTCTCTTTTTTTTTTTTCAGTTTTTCACGTACTTTATAAAACATTTTCATTGACCAACTTCATACAATACTCACAGGTTATCTCTGAGTAAAATCAGGGTGATTTTTTTCTCTTTCCTATGCATTGTTGCACCTTTCCTGTTTTCTCGATTGAACATTAATAATTAAAAGGAAAATCATTAATGAAATATCCCAGAGTCCTCTGCTTCCCCAGCTGCAAACACTGAGGCATTGACCTCCAGAGAACTATCCACTGTAAAAATCATGTCATTTCTGGTAGCCTTTCCAATCAAAATCATGACCGTTTCTTGGAGCTAACAGGGCTCTCTGTGAACCCCCTCTTTCTTTCAAGGCAAACCTGGCCAAGCAGGAAGGCCGCTTAGCCGTTGCTAACGCCGAGTTAGGGAAGGCCCAGGCCCTGCTGGATGAGAAGCAAGCCGAGCTGGACAAAGTGCAAGCAAAATTTGATTCAGCCATGAATGAGAAAATGGTGAGAGCAAGTGAAGGAAATTACTAAAATGTTGTTCTGAAACTTCACACGAGTGTGTGTCCTATTTGGAAATGAGGCAAATGTTTATGTTGAAAATTCTCCTTGGAATGCCTTTATGCTGGCTCTCTCAGCCTATTATGCATCTTTGGCACTCAAATTTCTTTTTTTGCTTTTTTTTTTTTTTATCATCATGAATCTATGAGAAAAAGAGTACTGATTTGGGAATTAGGAAAAAAAAAAAAGTCCAAAATCCAGCTCATTATTCTTGTACATAATGGTGGGAGTTGTGTCACATTCTTATGTGCACACAATATAATCATAATTTGGCCAATATGTTTCCCCAATATTTCCCCTTTCCCTTCCTTTCTCCCTTTTCTCTACTGATCTCCCTTCAGGTTTTACAGGATTCCGCTACATCTTTATTTTCCTTTTTTCTCTCTTATCTTCCTCATATGACCCTTTTTCTGAGTCTGGTGTATTATAATGTTCTCAAGTTCCAACCATTTTCCTGCAAATGACAATTTCATTCTTCTTAATGACTGAATAAAACTCCATTGTATATCTATACCACATTTTCTTCATCCACTTATGAATACTTAGGCTGGTTCCATTGTTTGTTTATTGTGGATCGTGCTGCTATAAACGTGGGTATGCATGTATCACTGTAGTATGATGACTTTAATTCTTTAGGATAAATACTGAGGAGTGGTATAGCTGGGTCATATGGTGATTCCATTCCTAGTCTGCAGTAACCTCCATACTGATTTCCACTGTGGTTGTTCTAATTTACAATCCCACCACCAATGTAAAAGTGTTCCTTCTTCTCCCACCCTCTCCAGCATTTATTATTGTTTGTGTTCTTGATAGTTACCATTTCGACTGGTGAGATGAAATCTCAGTGTAGGCTCTGATTTGCATTTCTCTAATTGCTAATGACATTAAACATTTTTTCATATACTTGTTGGCCATTTGTATTTCTTCTTTTGAGAAATGTCTGTTTTGTTCATTTGCCCATTTATAAATTGGGTTATTTGGGTTTATTTTTTTGGTGTTAAGGTTCTTGGATTCTTTATATATTCTGGATATTATTTCTCTGTCAAAAGAATAGCTAGCAAAGATTTTATTCCATTCATAGGTTTTCTCTTCACATTCTTGTTTCCTTTGCTGTGCAGAAACTTTTTATTTGATGCCACCCCACTTATTAGGTCTTGGTATTATTTCCTGAACTTTTGGGGTCCTATTAGGGAAGCTGTTGCCTGTGAGTGTATATTTAAGGGTTGACCCTTCGTTTTCATGGAAGAGTTGCACAGTCTCTGGTCTAATTCCTAGGTTTTTGATCCATTCTGAGTTGACTTTTGTGCAGGGTGAGAGATAAAGATCTAGTCTTATTCTATATATGGATAATCAGTTTCCCAGCATCATTTGTTTAAAAGGCTATCTTTTTCTCCAAAATTGTTTTTTGGCACTTTTGTCAAGGAACAGATAGATGACTATATCTGTGCAGGTTTGTCTCTGTGTCTTCTATTCTGTACCAGTGTGCTGTGAGCTCAGTTTGGAGCAATTAACCTAGCTTTATCTGTAAAATGGGGAATTGTAATGTGACCTCTAAGGGTAGGAATGTGGCAGTGTCTGAGTGGGGTGGGGGCCTTGATTTCCTGATTTCTATGCTGCGATCACTCTCGACACTATATTACCAGAGTGATAGCCCTGGCACAGATTTGGAAAACATGCATGGCAGACACTTTTTTAGACTACCACCAAGCAGATATAGTAAACTTAAATAACCTAAAGAGCATAGATGATGTTAAAATGTAAACAGAAAGTTATGAGTTTGTAGTATTTATTACCTTTGCTTTTACCATAATTTCCTTCATTGTAAGTATTTATGATTTAATTTTTTCTAGTGGCTACATTTAATAGCAGCTCAGAGATATTCTGAAAGTGTTATAGTTGTCTCTTACAAACTGGTTCAAGCTGGTGGCAGACATGACTTTGTGTGGGATTTTTCTGGGAGAAAATGCTTTGTAAACTGCAAAGAATTTAGAATTATCATTAAATAAATACAAGACTTTAGTATGGTATATGTTATTTATTTGACTCTGTCTTAGATTAAATGCATTTTAAAACTGATACATGGAAATTGTACATTTATGAGGTACTATATGATGTTTTGATCCATGTATATATTGTGTAATGTTTAAATCAAGGTAAATATATCTACCTCTTCAAGTGTTTATCATTTCTATGTTATTGTCTTGAAAATATATACTAGAAATACTCTTTTGATTTGTATGATTTGGATTTTCTCTTACAGAATTGCTTTCCTTGAAATTTTGTAAGATAAAATCACTATGTCATGAATGGATTATTAGAATTTAATATGTAAACATCTGTCACCATGTTAGTTTGAGATTATATTCATTTTTTCAAACTCAGAAATTCCTCCATGTATTTTTATGTGAATGTGATGGGTGTTTGATCAAGCACTTTAGAAAGTTCTTTGACAAACTCTCCCCTTGTGATGCAGGATCTGCTCAATGATGCAGACATGTGCCGGAAAAAGATGCAGGCAGCGTCCACTCTCATCGATGGGCTGAGTGGAGAAAAAGTCCGATGGACCCAACAAAGTAGAGAGTTCAAAGCTCAGATTAATAGGTATGAATTTTGGTCTTTGTTATAATTGCTCTCCTTCTCAGTTTTCACTCCAAGCCCTGCTCTTTGTGACATTAAAGTACTTTTCTCCTGTGTGTCTGCCTGTTCATCTCTCAATCCCTCCATCTAAGGAAGTGCTTGCAGTGGGAGTCACACATGCTCAGTAGAGAGAGGAGAAAATCCCACCAAACATTTGAAATCTCAGTTATGGCCCAGCAATGAGGTTCTCAGTACAAGGGTGCATCTGATGTGTTTGGACTTGCCAGAAAAATCTGGATACTCCCTCTAGTTCTCTACTCTTGGCCTGAGTGATTTTGAAAGTGTGGATCATGGTGCACCGTCTACTGGGGTCCTCAGAAAATGCAGAGAGAGAATGAGAAGGGGGAAGGAAAATAGCGAAATAAATAAATAAATAAAAAGAAGCAGCAGCAAAAATAGTTTAACTTAAGAGTGTGTGGTGATCAGGACTATGACATGGAGTAGGAAGAAGGTGCTTTCCACCAGGAACCGAGGTTCTGCACCTGTTGACTTCAGTAGGGGGCCTGCCTTCTTGCTCTCTGACCCACCCAAAATGTGGCCCTGCTCTCCCCTCACCCCTTTCATGGCATGATCTCTCCATGCCTGGCAGGGG
This sequence comes from Sciurus carolinensis, assembly GCF_902686445.1. Lineage (NCBI taxonomy): Eukaryota > Metazoa > Chordata > Mammalia > Rodentia > Sciuridae > Sciurus > Sciurus carolinensis. The sequence goes on along the minus strand of NC_062219.1, from coordinate 116,496,075 downwards.
CAAAGAAGGCTGTCACCTGATACAAAAACAAACTGCCCTGTGTCTTTCGTAGACACCTGATGGAAAGCCTTATGTTTTGGGCGACTCACATTGGGGAGGGGCCTTTTGTGTTTTTCTTAACAGACTTGTGGGTGACATTCTGCTGTGCACCGGCTTCCTGTCCTACCTGGGTCCATTCAACCAGATATTTAGGAACTACTTGCTTAAAGAGCAGTGGGAGATAGAGTTGAGAGCACGGAAAATTCCTTTCACTGAAAACCTGAATCTTATTTCAATGCTGGTGGATCCTCCAACTGTAAGTTGTCCCTTCCTTGTAATATTTGAGTTTCTGCCTCCTAATGTTTTCCTTCCTCGTTTAATTGAAAAGATTGCTTTGGACATGCTTAGGAGTGAAAAGGAAGATTCGCTTTGTGGCCCAGGAGTTCTTTTAGCATTTTGAGAAGCTTGCTTTTCCATTGAAATTGACCGCGCTGCATGAACCAAAAGCAAAAGTTATGAGCTGCAGGCTCGCCAGTATGGAGCTCTTCTCAGCTCTTCATCATCCACGGTGCTCCGCTGAAGTCACACTGTCTTTCAAATGTTTTAGGCAATTGCAGGAATTCTTTGGGCCATAAATGCAGACATTAACCTTCCTTTTATCATTTGCCATCTTTTTTAGTGTCCAATAGCATGACACCATAGCATGCTCTGGGATCACTGAGTAATAGTGTGTCCTACTATACTAACCATCCTGGCTAGGATTTTGATTCCACTGTCGGTATATTTCCAGTATAACTTGCAGAGCTCAAGTAGTAATAAATGCTTTCCAGGCAATTTGTATTCATGAGTTGCATTTCTGATTTGCAAATATGCTCTCCAGTTGCTACTTCCCTAGGGGATGCGATGCTATTAATTTCATGTTATCTGTATTTAAAAGTTAAAAAATAATCATCTTTGATTCAAACAATGTTGAATTCATCCTTAGAGGGAATAGATTATGTGTTGGAGAAGCACTGGGCACTGGTGAAGCAAGGTGGACCAGGATAGTCTTTATTAGTTTAACAAGGAAGTCCTGGGGTAATTTAACGAGGGCGGAGGCTGGTTAGTTCACTGGATCGCTTATGATTTCAGTGATGACATGGACAGAGACTGGCAAGCCCCTCTAAATTTGGAGAAGGAAATATTCACGAAAGTGTCATTGATTAACTCCTACTGATATATCTCATCTCATTTTCCTCCAGCTATATAAGCACCCATACCCAAAGCAGACAGAACCTAAGGGCAGGAAGGAGACATATCAGGGGCTTATTCCTCAGGGTTATCTCTTTTGACAGCTCTTTATATTCATTATCTTCTCTAATTCCAAATCAGGTATAGTAGGTGCTCAATTTATGTTTCCTTAAAATAAGGAAATGTAGCATAAAAGGATAATATCTAGTCTTGGTCATTAAAGAGAGGATTCATTAGATTATAAACTTATTTTCTAAAGTTAATATTATTGGGTTCACACAAGTTTGCTTTTTGTAGCTACTGGTTGCATAGTCTCAAGGGAAAACAAACGTCCAAATTTAAAATTTTTTACATTATAGAACTTCTAACTACTAATGAAAACCTTCTCTTCATTTAACAAAAACATTTTTGTTCTCTTTTGAATGGTCATATCCATTTCCTGTTATCCAGATTGGTGAGTGGGGGCTTCAGGGTCTACCAGGTGATGATCTCTCAATTCAGAATGGCATTATTGTGACAAAGGCCACCAGATACCCACTCCTCATAGATCCACAAACACAAGGCAAAACTTGGATTAAATCAAAGGAAAAAGAAAATGATTTACAGGTATGTAGCATTTGGTACATAGAAAATCATAAAGTTTTCCCAAAATTTCCAATAGAATCTGCTGGTCATAAAGTGGTCATCTGTGTTAGTTAGCTTTCTATTACTATAATAAATACCTGAGATAATTATTTTATAAAAAGAAAAGGTTATTTTGGTTCACAGTTTTGGGGGGTTTCAGTTCATGATTAATTGGTACCATTGCTTTTGAGCCTATGGTGAAGCAGTATATCTTAGTGGAACAACTGTTCACCTCATGACCAGGATGTAAAAGAGAGGAAGAGAAAGGGACTAGGGTCTCAATATTGCTATCAAGGACACACCCCCAAAGACTGGAAGACCTCCCACTAGGCCCTAACTTTTAAAAATTTCCACCAAGCCAAGCTGCGTGTGGTGGCGCAGGCCTATAATCCCAGTGGCTCAGGAGCCTTAGGCAAGAGGATTATGAGTTCAAAGCCAGCCTTAGCAATTTAGCAAAGCCGTGAGCAACTCAGTGAAACTCTTTCTCTAAGAAAGAAGTTTCCACCATCTTCCAATAGTGCCAAGCTGGGGACCAAGGCTTTAATAAACAGGCCTTTGGGGGACACTCCAGATCCAAACTATAGCTAGCATCATCTCTCATAAATGCTTGCTAATTTACACTCTTGAGTTTATAATGGGGCTTTGGAGTCTAATGTTGTGTTAATTTAAAGTAGCTGTAGATGTGGGTAGGATCACATTCTTGACTTCCTTGGGGATCTTGTGACCATCTGTATTTCAATTCAGCTAGCGATATGAACTGTTCCGTGTTTGCCAGACGCTGTCCCCAGTTCTCAGCCTTCTGCCTACTTCCACTTTTCTGCTCATCAGAGTGTCTTTTTCCACCCCACTGGTCACTTAACTTATAGCTCAAATAAAAATCTTCAGTGTTCCTCAAGGCCTCCACCCAACACTACCTTCATGAAGACTTTTTGGAATCCGCAGCTTAGCGCAACCTGTCCCAAGTCCTCACATCTTGTTTGAACTTTTGTTGTGGAGTCTGTCTTCAATTATTGTTCTTTGCACATTTGTCTCTTTTATTTTTGCTGTACCATAAACTTCTTGCTAGTCAGGTTTATGGTTTTACCCATCTTTATATTTTCTGCACAGCTCTTTATGCAGAATAAGAATTCCAATATTTATTGAATCTAATTGGATTGATCAAAGTATGTCATCATCATGGGGTGCAAATCCCAGGAAAATCATGTGTCTGTCTTGATAAATGTGGAAAATTAAAATTCAATACCCATTTGTGATTAAACTGTCAGTAAACAAAGAATAGCAGGGATCTTCTCTAATCAGATAAAGAGTTTCTACAAAACCTATCACAAACCTCGTATTTAATAGTGAAATATTGAAAGAGTACCTCTGAGATCCAGGCTTCCCAGGTAAGTGGACACTGCCTCGTGCTCAGGAGCATACCTTAGGTGCCCTGCCTCACGAATACTCCAGAACACGATGCATTAGTCTGTTTCTACCAAGAAAGCCCAGAGAAATCCTAAGATGGACAAGGGAGTGTAAATGGAAGGGGAGAGCTAGTGAAGTGGTGTCGTCTGTTTCCACAGAGCTTCTTGGGAACCACATTCCCAGGAATGGACATATGGGGTCCACCTATATACCCCTACACCTAGTTTCCTGGATCCAGTTGTAACTGTCCCTTGCTCCACTGCCCTTCACTCCCCTGGCTGCTGATCTCACTGCTCACATTATTATCTTTAGCTCAAATGGTGCCCAGGTGTGGTTTGGCTCTGAATGCCACTGTGTTTCCTGATCACACTGGCCTCTGCACTCCAGCATTAAATTCGCTGATAGCCTTTGGGTCTTGTCCTTCCTGATGCAACTTGGTCCCCTAAACCATCTTGTGGATGTAACAGAAAAGTGCCTGAGACTCTTACTTATTTGAACAACCATGTCCTGCTGGGATGTAAGCAGGTCGAACTGCATTTTCCTTATTCAGAAAGCATGAGTCACTGAGTATGTGGCTAACCACGTGCTCAGACACACAGAGATGAAAAACAAAGCCCGCTCTCTCGGCAGCTTTGCCAAGATGACTTTCAATGCCACCTCCAGACCTGCTGTTCTGACTTCTGGAAAAAGAATGTCTTCACCAATGGTCCCCATCAGGACTTCATTGACCACCTTGTTTGTGCAGACAGATGGCACAGGCTCTGGAGTGGCTGTCCCATAGTGCCTCTATACAAGAAAAACCAAGTGAATAAAACTTGAAATTGGGACTTCAAGATATTATTTCAAGTTTGTGAAGATACTGAAGATGGTTAAAGATAACCCTAAATAAACTATTAGAAAATTATTATTTATTTCTTTGCTTGGGAAGGAAATTGCAAAAATTAGAGTTTATCCCCTGGGAGATAGAACAAAACATCAGTGAATTTAGTCTTATTGAGACCTTATTTTGTTTTGTTTAATAAGCTAGTTAAAATTCTTTGTTTGGCTGGGCTCAGTGGTGCACCCCCTATAATCCCAGTTACTTGAGAGGCTGAGACAGGAGGATTGCAAGTTTGAGGCCAGTCTCAGCAACTTATTGAGGTCTTGTCTCAAAATTGAAAATAAAAAGGACTGGGAATGTAGCTCAATGGTTAAGTGCCTCTGGGTTCAATCCCCAGGACAAAAACTGAAAAACAGAAACAAAAACAAAACAGCTCTTTGTTTAGCTTCATTTACCTTATCAGCTCATAGTATGACTTCAGAGCACATAATTTGTATAAAGAAAACTATCATTTGGGGGAAACAGCTTCCTACAAATGCAGGATTTTTTAAACGTTATTTCTTTTTCATCAAAACAGAACAAAAGTAGATTTATTTCATTGCTCAATTCCACACATTTTCTTTTTCCTACAGCAGTTGATATCTGCCAGCTCCACACTCCTGACCACTGCCCTGGGGAGTCCTCACAGTTAGGCAGGGAGAAGGATCATAGCAGAAGGAAGAGTTCGAAGCCAAGCAGCTGAGGCAGGCATCAACCAGCCCGCAGTCTGTTTAATAACAAATGTTGATTTTAAAATGGGGGATCCCGGCAGGCAAAAAATGTAAGGATAGGTGAAGTGAGTTGGTAGTCTTTTAGGTTGACTTTTTGGAAGGCATCCTAGTCCTCCCACTAGGAGACATACTACACGAATGGACCTTTGGTTGGCCAATGTCATTTCTAACGTTCTTGTGTGTGTGTGTGTGTGTGTGTGTGTGTGTGTGTGTGTGTGTTTAATCTCTTATTCATTTTGAAGGGTCCTGAGAAGATAAATAAATTTCAGTAATATGGGAGTTACTTTGCTTTTCCTTAGTGATTACAACTATGCAAGTTTAAAAAGATTAATCCTTAAGTACTTCTTTTCTGTCTGTCAGGAGCAGAGCTCTGACATTCCATGTGAAGAATGTCACGCAAATCTCCTCTTTTGATCAGACAGACTCCATGACACATGCAGGGTTCAACAAAGTCAGGCCTTGCCAATTTTTGAAAAATTAATTTTTGCTGGTTCCTTTTATTTTTTATAAATATTTTTTATAAGCAGGCTTCCTGTACTACCCTTCAAATTCCTAGTCACCGGTCCTCCAAATCTCTTGGTTTCCACTTAGGAACGGGCAGATTCTTTATTACAGTCTCAGGCTAATGAACTCTACTTCTAGGTGACATCTCTGAATCATAAATATTTCCGCACCCACTTGGAGGACAGCCTTTCCTTGGGCCGACCCCTTCTCATCGAGGACATTCGTGAAGAACTGGATCCAGCCTTGGATAATGTATTAGAAAAGAATTTCATTAAGTCAGGCTCCACCTTTAAGGTGAGGTTTTGTAAAACAGCATGAAAGAAAAGAACAATGGTGACATCTACTTATCTTTTTGAGCATAGCAGTAAAAGCAGTTTCTTCCAGGTGATAGTATTTGATACACTGGAAAAATTTATTTCCAAACTGATGGTCAGTGTTTTATCTTTTTTGAAATTTTTAAGCATAAAGTGCTTATTTTATTTCTCTCTCACAGTGATAGCTATTACTCTATTGTACATTTCAAAATTGCTAAAATAGATCTTTTTAAAAAATGAAATTGACTTTTTGACTCATAAAAACGTGTAAGTTGTATATAACATTGGGTGCCATGTGATGCTTTGATTCCTTTTTTATAGTATATAAAAAATTACAGAGGAACTCAATATCATGGTAAGAGTAGCCATTTAGTTGAAACTAAGTAAGATTAGGGAAAACCACATTGTCTGGTTTTAATAATAATGCTAGTGTGATACAGAAAAGGTATATGTATTTTTAGCAACTCTGAGAAAATTGGTTTTGCAAGTTATGTGCATATTTTTACAAGAAAACCTGGATTTCCTCACTGGATAAAATAGTATTTTCATAAAGTCTATAGACATTGCTCTGTTCTTTTCTCTCTTTATTAACTTTAAATCTAAACCCATTGACTTTGCTGGGAGCTATGGAACACTGTTCCCAATTGTTGAAGGTAACCTGAATTGTTTTCAATATAACTGTTTATTTTTTAACTGGTGTTATTCTCTTCCTTTAGGGTAGGTTTTATTTCTTGATGAATGACAACATTTCTGGATGAGAGTTTTCCTCTTTGGATGACTTAATTTCCTGAATATATGTGACCAATAAAGAATGCAATTTTTTCATTAAACAAAGATTTATTTAGAGAATTTTTCTTCTTAATGTGAATTCATTCATATGCTATATTTTTAAAGTTAATTCAGCAAAATTTATGGAGCATCTAATATATACTTAAGCCTGCAAGAGTTTATGGGGTATATTGAATAAAACTCAGTGTTCTGAAGACAGTATCATCTCCTCTGAGATTAAGAAGTAGAATTTCTCTTTTTCAAATAAAGGAGCTAAGCACAAAATTTTAGTGATTCATTTGGCTATTGTGGACTCATCCACAATTTTGAATTGCACTTTAAAAATTTAATTGACAAAATAAATATCTTACATATTCAAAATGTACAATGTGATGTTCGATATACCTATACAATATATAATGATTATCACAATCAAATTAACACATTCATCACCACCCATGCTGTCCCTAAGACAGCATGTTCATCTTGCAAATGAAAGTTAGTATCCTTGGACTAACACCTCTCCTTCCTGCCTCCAGCCCCAGGTAACCAGTATTGGATTCTCTGCTTCTAAGAATTCAGACATATTTAGATTCCACATATAGATGAGATCATACTGTAATTGTCTTTCTGTATCTGGCTTATTTTATATGCCTCGTTTAACTTGTTGAAGGAGGATATTGAATCTCCATTCCTGAAGGTCTTTTTAAAAGACCTCAGATTTGTATTTGCTTCGTATTCGCAGTGTTGAAGGTAGGGTGCCCGAGGATGTGATGGTGGCCTTTGGAATGTTTTCCATCACAAGCAGGATGAGGAGTAATTGAAATTTAAGCCATTTAAAAATGGTACTGATATCCACTTAATTTTTTTTAGGTGGCAAAAACCAGTTGTTTTTCAAAATACTGTAAATAGTAATATTTAAGATAAATGTTTTCTTTCTAGAAAAAATGGTTGGCATTTTTCCTTTGCACATTATGTTAACTTTCTGTTGTCAAATGTGCTTTGAGATATGAGCATGGAATGTAAAAAGAAGTAATACTTTGTATGAATACAGCAAAGTTCCAAAGTAGGAAACAGCTTCCTCAGCTGGGGGGAAAATAGCATCTCCTATACTTTGAACAATTTATGAAAGTAATAAATACTGAAAATGTCAAGTCAAATCCTAGATGCATCTAAGTTTTCCTTTACCCACCATTTGTTTTAGATAAATTTTTCATTTGCTTGGTATCGTGGCTAAAAATAACTTCAGGCAGGTCCACAGATCTGAATTCTTCTAAATTGAACAGTCTTTATTGTTTAAGAACAGGGAATTAAAATTTCACAGCTTTCCTTCCCAATTCATTCAAGTTGCACAACCCTGGTCTTTGCTAAAGGCGTTCCTAAATTGACCCCAAATCCCTTGTCCTGTCCTTTAAACTGATCTTAATTTTACATTTGAATGTATATAGGTGAAAGTGGGTGATAAGGAGTGTGATGTCTTGGATTCATTCAAACTTTACATTACCACAAAGTTACCAAACCCTGCCTTTACCCCCGAGATCAACGCTAAAACGTCAGTCATTGACTTCACTGTTACCATGAAAGGACTGGAGAATCAGTTACTGAGGAGGGTAATTCTAACCGAGAAACAGGTAATCACAACTCCAGAAGAAAAGACTTCTACTTATAATAAATTATAACAAATGCTTAAAATGTATTGAGAAATTGCTAAGTATATGGAAAAGAAAACCATATTTACCCTTATTAACCTAAAGAAATATTTCTTTGGCAGTGTCAATTGCTGTGAAGAAATCCTGTAACTCACTTCTTTAACCCCAAACACACACACACACACACACACACACACACACACACACTGCTCTTTCTGCTCTGACTTGAAACCTTTGGGTATATTGACTCTCATATCTGTAGCCCTGTGAATTGTCCTGGGCTCACCGGAAAAATTCACTGAAAACAATCATCCTGGAGAAAAACAAATTGCCCTAGCTTCCTAAATACCAGAGCAATTACTACTGTCTAATTATCTAATGATATAAGAAGCCATACCTTTATTTTAATTAAACAGAATTTATACTAAAACAGAGAAATTAAGTATAGCTGAGGGTTCTAATGAAGCAGAGAACAATTTAGGATTAGAAGGTTTTTTAAGAGACAGATACAAGATTAAGCCAATTATTAAGATAATGCTCAGAAAACATTGAATTTTATGCATAAAATATTTGCACAAAATATATTTGCATATATTGACTATATTTGCATAAAACATGGGAAAATTTCTCTTTGCTTAAGTATAATTAATTTTGTTATTCAAGATTCAAGGAAAAGACAAGGTGAGGAATAACAACAGCAGAGAGGCTTAAATGGGAAGGTGAGAAAAAGGAGAGGAGGAGGGTGGCAGGCACAGGAGGAGAGGGGGAGAGGCACCCAGGAAGGGAAAGAGAGACGATCCAGCTCTTCTTCCTGACTAAAACGATGTGAGGACCTACCTAGTTAATAGAGGTGGCTCACCTTGGGATGGGCCATCGGACGGCGGCCAGTACAGGGGAGAGAAGGGCACAGTCCCAGCTTCGAGGGCCATTTGATCTCAGTTTCTCTGTGCTCCCTGAAAGGTCATCTGTGTCTCTTCCACAGAGAGACACAGAGCCCGGACCCTGCAATTCACTGCTTGCACTGCCTCTCTCTCGGGACCACTGTTGGAAAGGAGCTCTCCATGGTCTAACTGGGGCTGTTGGGCTATTTTGAGATGATTTCACACTGGCCCAGCTCCCCCATGAGGTTGCATTGTCTCAAGGTCCCCACACCCGCTCCTTTTAGGCCTTAGCTTCCTCTTCAAGAGACGTTCTCAGATGGGCATACCAACCTTGCTGGAGAACACAGCACAGAGAGGGCATCCTGAGCAGGACAGTCAACCCCACAACAAGCCTGCTCTTATGTGCCTATTCGTGCAGATGAACAAATGGAGGTCAGAGAGAATTGGGACTTGGCCTAAAACAGCACATACACTTTCCACCCTGCCAGGCCTCCTAGAGAAGCCTTACAGGTCATGGCACCTGTTTTCCATATCATACTTTTCAGGAAGCTGATGGGATTTCATTTTGTCCATGTGTTTATATACTGCCACACAGGGAGGATTGTTTGAATGAGAACGATTCATTAGCTAGTCCCCTGCAAATGCAGCCACACCCTCATCACCCCAAGGAACCCTTGTCTTGGAGCTGGAAGACAAGGGTATCAGCTCTGTCTCCTCCAGTAACCAGCTATGTATGTTATATTGGGATGTTAGTCAGATTTCTGGGTTCTCAGCTTCCTCAGATGTAAAGAAGGAGTTGAACTAAATTCAGTGCATCTTGATTTGACAAATATCTGTTGGGTTAAGTCCCTTCTCTGCAAAGATATTCAAGATAAGTGCTGTGAAGAACACAAAAATTAATGGGAAGGTGTGGATAAGTTTCTGTCTCATGGATGCACAAATTCTGGAGGAAACCTCAAAGGCAAAGTGCCAGACATACAGATTGACGCTGTGCTGTGGCCTTTGATTGACTGGTTGGTGCAGGAGAACTTTCTGAAAGTGGTGGAATTTCCAAAGCAGTTTTTCAATAAATCTTCTTAAATAAATAGTTTAAAACAATGTGTGATTCTGTATAGGACCAGGAAAATGTCACTGTGATGGTTTCACTTAGAGTGTGTTTACCAGTGTTGTGTCAATGTTAAATTTCCTGCATTTTAATGTTGGGCTGTGGTCATGTCAGAGGGTGTCCTGGCTCTCAGGAGATTTGCTGAGTGTTTAGGAGGCAAGGGGCATGCAATGAGCAAGTGGGTAGGTAGTAATAATGATAACAGTAAGTATCATTTATAGACAGAGTGATAAGCCAAGAAGTCTTTTGATGACTGTAGGTAAAGGGTATGTGAGAGTTCTTTGTGCTAATCTTGCAAACTTCCAAAAGTTCAGCATTTTTCCAAAATATAATTTCTAAGATAAGTTATTTATGTAGGAGAAAAATACCTTCCAAACACTAATGTAATCCCTTTGGTAGGAGGAGACGCAGATTCGATGGAAAATGAATTTGTATTAGCAACTGACTGTGCCACCTCAGGTCCTGTGTTCACATCCCATCCCAAGTTCATACTGGACCTCAGTAGCCCTTGGTTTCTTGATATTAATGCTTCTTTGTTTCTAACTCTTCCTCCTGCAAATAAAATTAGCATTTCTCATAGAGGCAGTGTGGGAACGAGTCCAAAAGGATGGGACACTCTGTTAATAAACTGAGCTGGCAAGAGGCTGGGGGAATTGGGTAAAGTTGTTTTAGCAATTGTCTCCCCCATGCCAGTCTAAATGCTGTGGAATCTTAATACTAGTGGGCATAGTTTTAAAAAAATTATCCAGAGAAACAAAATATAGACAGATTTGACTAATGATAGTAATTTCTTCTGTCATTGGAAAGGCCCTTTGGTTTAAACCTTTAAAATTAGTAACAAACACTACTATGTTGGATTTGCCATAATCACTGGTAATTTTAGTTCTGATGATATCTTTTTATTTCTTAATAACAGGAGCTAGAATCCGAGAGGGTTAAACTTTTGGAGGACGTTACTTTTAACAAGCGGAAGATGAAAGAACTTGAAGACAACCTCCTCTATAAATTAAGTGCCACAAAAGGTATTGTGTTATTAAGAAGTCGTCAAATAACGAGCCCTGAGTGAGGATTTCTGTTATGCTCTTCAGTGCCCTCATGATTGCACACTTTAGGAAGGAGTTGAGTTACCAATGCAAAAACAAGCCAGGCGGTTTCTATCTAGATGTTAAAGAAGGACTGCAGAGAATCTGATTTTTGAATTAGCAACTAGAGACTGAGCATCTGGGAATAACACAGTTTTCTTGATGTAATTGCTCTCTCCTGAGAAAAATGAGGGCTCCCAGTGGAACTGGGTAGCTCATAATAGGCTAATTTGCTTGTCCAAAGGAAACTAATGTGCTCAATCTATTTTTTTTTTTTTCAGATTGACTCTTTCATTTGGTCTTAAAATGCAGTGCTACAATAGGTTATGACACATGTCATTTGTGTCCAAGGCGCTTGGCTACCAAGGGCCCAGCTCTTCTTAACTTGCCTTGACTTTGTGCTTGGAAGTCAAGGGCAGGGTCTCTGGGTAGTCAAAGTCATCATACCATACCACAATTTGCAATATAGGTAAAGGAAGATTGTATCCCAATAAAACCAGATCAACACACATCAGATAGTTCTGTGTAGGCAAATAACAGCAACCTAAATTCTAACATTTATTAGCAGTCTAATAATGAATACTTCCCAATATCACTTTAATTCCTGAATCTTAACAACAACAAAAAACCTAATCTCCCGAAACTGTACCTTTAAGAGGAGCTCCGTGGAAAGTTTTTATCTGCCTTCATTGCACTGCTTCTGCTGGTGAAGTTGTCTGTTGGTTAAGTGTTAGTGAAGAGAGCCAAAGGCAGCTCCCCCGTCCAACTCAGAGGGTGCCAGATCTAGACCTCTTTGCTGTGAGGTCCCACAGTGTGGACTTCCACATGAGATGTAGCATGTCTGCCAGAGAAGCTCAGCACTTCTGCAGCGCCCGCCTGCCTTCCAGAAACCAGGACAAGCCGAATCGCTGCTGTGTGCAGATGCACTGTCCATGAGTTTGGCACATCCAAAGCGTCTTTCCATATCTTAAAACTGAACTCATGGTCATGAGCATGTGTCATTTCTATTAAAAATGATGTTGAGAGGGAAGCTAAAAATCATATTAGGGTTTCTCTTCCTGGCGAGACACTTCTACTGTCCCCTAGTCTACTCTTGTAGATGTAGAGGAGCCAGAGTTCTCAGTAACCAGGACTGCTCTGCCCAACCAGTGGAGGGGAGAGTGTGCCACTCACCTGCCAGCTCGCTAGGTTTTGCACCAGCTCACACCCCAAGACAAGTGGGATGGACACTCTGGGGACGCTTAGTGAAAAGCCACCAAGATGGAGGGAAAGCATGTCACATAGGGAATGGCTCAAACCATTGGCAATGCCATCATTGTCTTCAGACATCTGAAGACCTATCAAATGGGTCTTTGGCCTTTTGCAGATTTGCACGCCGAGTATGGGTCAGGCCATTGGCAGGACTCAGGCGTCAGGTGGTAGTTGGCCTTTTGGTGTCTGAAGATTCTATTCCCAGTGTACCCCGTGGACTTTGGGGAAGTCAAGGTGGCAACGAGCAGTGTTATTTCAGAGGTGATGCATCTTGCTTTGAAGCTGTTCCACCTCAAGTCTACAGTTTTCCTCTCTTTTGACTTTTAGGTTCCTTGGTAGATGATGAATCGCTCATTGGTGTCCTGCGCACTACCAAGCAGACAGCTGCCGAGGTGAGTGAAAAGCTGCACGTGGCTGCGGAAACGGAGATCAAGATTAACACGGCTCAGGAAGAGTTCCGGCCTGCGGCCACCCGGGGCAGCATCCTGTACTTCCTCATCACCGAGATGAGCATGGTCAACATCATGTACCAGACGTCGCTGGCCCAGTTCTTGAAGCTCTTTGACCAGTCCATGGCCAGGTCAGTCCTCCCTACCTCTCCCCCAGGGCTCCAAAGCCATAAAGTAAATTTCTTTTTATCTGTATTTCTTTTCTTTCAGAGATTGATTTTAGCCTCTTCAATTTTTTAAAATGTATTGCAGATCTGAGAAGTCGCCACTACCTCAAAAGAGAATTACGAATATTATCGAGTATCTGACATATGACGTTTTTACATACTCCGTCAGAGGCCTGTACGAAAACCACAAATTCCTCTTTGCACTCCTCATGACCTTAAAAATTGATCTTCAGAGAGGGACAGTTAAGCACAGAGAGTTTCAGGCTCTCATTAAAGGTAAAGGGTTCGTAATGCGGATGAGTAGAGAGTATTGCTTTTGATGTGCTCTTTGATATTCTCTAAACCCATTTCCGTGATATGGTAGGGAAATTGGGTCCTAATGAAAGTGATGTTCTTCTTTTAATGTCTTTTTTTTTTCTGATTTCCATTAATTTTTCTCTGGTTACTTGAGATTTAGGTCTGTGCCAACCCTTTCTGATATATAATTTTATCCGGTCTGTTCATTGTCGACCATGCTTAAGAGAATAGATTGAAAGTCATGCTGGTGATCAGTTTTCTAGAGCCAGAGAGCAATTCCCTCATCCAGGAAGTATTATTATTTTTCAAGCCATAAAAGGCATACTCGTATTTCATATTTGACATTCATCTTGTTCGTTGCTTATTTCTCTATTTAAAGGTATAATTAAGAGGACAAAAGAATGGTATTTTCATTTGAATTCAGTTGCACAAGTATTTACTGAGCACATACTATATAAACCTGCCATGCTGGTGTTGGGGACACAAGCATAAGCCAGACATTACTTCAAAATAAATCATAGCCTCATAAGGGGGATAAGATAACTCTAATGGGCAGGCGCAGTGGTGCATGCCTGTCATCCCAGCAGCGGGGGGCTGAGGCAGGAGGATCACAAGTTCAAAGCCACTTAGCAAGGCCCTAGGTAACTTAGCGAGACCCTGTCTCAAAATAAAAAATTAAAGGGCTGGGGATGTGGCTTAGTGGTTTAAGCACCCCTGGGTTCAATTCCTGGTCCCAAAATAAACAAAAAAACCTCTAAAATAAAGTAGAATAGCTTAAGTAATAGAGCTAAGAAACAAAAACAAAGCGTTCAATCAAAAAGGAAGGAAGGATTGCATGTGGTTAGTGTAATTTAAAAAAGAGGGGAGGGCTTAATGAAAAGTCTGCCTCTGCAGTGATCTGGGGATTCTTTGATGCGTGATAAACGAGTTCCAATCTTTCTTGTTTGTTTTTGGCTCTCTATGTGTAATTTGGCATATCATTTTCTGGCTACCCTTACCCTCAAAAAAGAAAGTGGCGTGGGAGATGAATCCTAAAGGAGAGGCAGAAATGAAGACAACACTACTTACTGAGACAGAACAGCATGAAAAATGACTTGAGTGGAGTGTATTTTAGGTTGTTGAAACAGTTTGGTTTGGTGGAAATGCCAGGCGGATAGTGGGAAATAGGTACCTTGGTGGCTCACCGTGGAAAGCACCGATCCTCTCGGAAGGATCTCCTGGCTCTGGTAAGATGCAGGGCCTTGTGTAGACTGGGACGTGGTTGTGCTTTGAGAAGACGAGTTGGGCAGACATGCGTAGGACTGGAAAACAGAGGCTCACTGGAGCCTCCCCAGTCTCCCCAGCCGTGGGACATACATTTCTGCCCAGGAGAAAGGCAGCGAGAACACAGAGGAAGAAATGCATAGGAGGGGTCCGGAGGTGAAATGGAAGCTGGCTGTCTCTGAGCACGAGGAGAGGGGTCACAGGAGCTACAGGGAAAGGGACCTTTCAACAGGAGTCAGGTCCAGGCCAGGTCCTTGGGCTGTGGCTTGCAGCCTTGTGCCCTGCAGGTCAGACAGGATTAATTGCTGCTCAGAGGACATCCTACAGGGACCCAGCCTGTGACCCAGACGCATGGAGATGGGGTGGGGGGGCAATGTGCAGATCTGAGGTGTCCCCCAAACCAAGATGAGACCCCACCACCCCACCCCCACCAAGCAAGCCCAGCTAGACTAGAGCTATTACCCAGAAAGAGTCTGGGCTCTTTCAAAGAGGGTGGGAATCAGAAGACTGAGAAACAGGGCAACAGTAAGGCTGGAGTTCCTCAGGAGGATTAGATTTGTTACAGAAAAATAAAGAAGACTGCACACCTGAATTGGGGTTGGAGCATATTTGTGACCTCATTTCATAAAAACAGGAGCTTCAGGGAGAACCAGATTGTACAGGGTCAGAAAAGCCTGTAAGAAGAATTTGGATTTAATTTAGTTGGCAATAGGGAGTCATCGAATGTTTTATGAGCAGGGATGTAGCATGAACAGAGCAGTGCTTTAGGAAGATTAATTTGGAATTGTATGATAGGTTGATTGACAGAAGTACAATCATCCCAGCAGTAAAAAGAGTGTGTTGTTTTACAGACAAAACTGGTTTATTAGAGTTTTAGTTTTGAACTGGCTTACATTTTGATTGAATTGTTTCTTAAAAGATGGTATGATTCAGTTTCTAAAAAAATTTTTAAAAATATGGTCCTTAGATCATAGACTTTTTAAAAAAATGTTATGAACACAATACTTAAGGGGGAAACAGTTGTTTATCTTGGCAGCAACATTTGATTTCCCAAGAGTGACCATCCTTAGGTATCGGTTACTTCCTGTTTTCTGCAATATTTGTAAGGTGCCTTTGACTTTCTTTTTCAACTGAGAATATCAGAGCTTTGAAAAATGAAGTAGATACCAGCGGCAATCCTGCGTTACAGAGCAACTGACATATCCATTTTCCGGGAGTACTTACTTTAGAAAGATACTGTCTTTCTTTCATCATAGCCCATTAATAAAAAGACCTGGGGAGCTACTTTTGCCTTCCAGGTGAAACTGGACCTGGGCTTTCCAAAGTGGGGGGCGGAGAATATGAATTAATGTGAAAACAGCCATGATGATGACATAGCTGAGGCTGTTCTACATTTTCTACAGACATTATTTAATCTCACGGCAGTTGATCTGATAGATTCTATTATGACATCCTCTGAGGAAATCTAGAGAGAGTGAGTCACTTGTCCAAATGTAAGCAGCCCGTAAGTGGCAGAGCTGGGATATCTGGGGGAGCAGGATGGGCTGTCATCATTCTGGGTTGGTTCAGATACACAATATGCTTGAAAATGCCATGGCAGTTTGGCTGGCCTCCTCTGCTGTCCCTAAGGCATGTAGTCACATGAAAATATTTCTTTGGAAACCACCAAGAAGAAAAGGGGGTGTTTGTGAGTTAGCAGGAGGCTCTCCCTGGGGGTTGCTCCTCCCACCAGTAACTCTCACACTGCCAACAGAACCCTGCTGGAACAGGGGGGCAGAACAGTGAGAAGGGTCACATATTGTCCTAAAGCTGTCGTGGCTCTCAGAGCCTCTTACCCCTGAGGCCTCTGTAGTGGAGCAAGGTGGTCACAGTTCATACGTCTTCTCAGGAAGATGCCAGACAGAAAGCGCAAAGACCGGTGGTCCACCCGCTGCCCCCACCACCTTTTTTTGGCCTAGGGGTTGATATGTGAAGTGGAAGGATTTGCAGGGATCTTAGAGGGGATCACCAGATTTAAAAAAGTTCTGGAAACACCGTTGTGCATACATCTGAATTAACTCGACACTAGAGCTGGAGCTATGATACGGCATTGCTAAAGACATTTAATAGAGGACTTTTAAAATCATAATCATGTAACTGCCTGAAAAGTGACCACCTTGGGTATGCACATTTGACTTGTGATTTCGCTTTAAAATATAATCTGATGCCATAACCCGTATCCTCTGCTAGCCTACAAACTCCATGACAACAGGGACCTGTTTGGTTTTCTCTCCCATGTCCCTAGTGCCTGGGTCATACAGATGCATTGGGGGGGGGGATCTCAATAAATATTTGTTGTATAAATGAATGAATAAGCGATCTGAATACTAGTTACCCGCTAAAAATCTCAAGATATATGAGGTTCCCTCTCCTGCCCTCCCTCTCTCCTTTTCCCTCTTTCTCTTCCTCTTTAGCCATCTGTACACTTAATCATCTATTTAATAGGAAACAGTGTTGAATATCAAATTTCTTGGAGGAGTGATGATTGACTAAGAAGTGATTGTAAAAATCACACATGAAAAGATCCACCGATTCATCAATATAGAAATTGTAAATTTGGTTGTTGTAAAAAAAAAAGTACATAAAAAGGCAAACACCCATGACCACCTGAGAAAAATTCTTTGCAGGGAAAAATGACAAAGTGTTGCTGTCATATTTTATAAGATACTATAAATCAGTAAATAAAGCATCGAGACTTGAGGGAAATGTACCCAAAAAAGATAACCACATTTTCTGTAATATGATTATTTGCCAGTTTTCCATATTTTATGTAATATGGTTATCTTGCTTTTGTTATTTGGAAAATAAATGCTAAACATGAAGTACGAGCTGGCCTGATTCATGCTAACATTTTCCCCTAGGGGGTGCCGCTCTGGACCTGAAAGCCTGCCCCCCAAAACCGTTTCGCTGGATCCTCGACATGACGTGGCTGAATCTCGTAGAGCTGAGTAAACTTCCGCAGTTTGCAGAAATTATGAACCAGGTAATGAGGGGCTGGTTAAAAGTACAGGTTTGTAAATCCAAATACACTCAGGTCATTTTAAAACTGAGTCCCCCTGATGACAGTCCCTTCACCCAAAGGAGCCAATCAACAGTGTGGGCTTAAGGTGCTGTGGCTGGGTGGGGGAATTGGGACAGATGGGCCTCAGAAGTGGCCTTTTTATGGATGCAGGGGACTATCTTTCTTCCTGTGCAGGGTGGGCATGGGTTGTTTCTTCTCCTCTCCTCCTCTTCCTCCTCCTCCTTCTTCTTCTTCTTTTTTTTTTTTTTGGTACTAGGGATTGAACCCAGGGACCCTTAACCACTGAGCCACATCCCCAGCCCTTTTTTTGTATTTTATTTAGAGACAGGGTCTCACTGAGTTCCTTAGGGCCTAAGTTGCTGAGACTGGCTTTGAACCTTTGATCCTCCTGCCTCAGCCTCCCGAGCCACTGGGATTACAGGCGTGCACCACTGTGCCCTACAACATGGGTGGTTTTTATGTGCCTGCTTTAGTTGCTATCATAAGCAGAATCAGTGAGTAGACCCTATCATTGTAGAATATTGATTTTTTTTGCATTCTTTCTTTTGCCTATGATTAAATAATTGGTCTAGGTTGAGTTTGAGGAAAATTAAGAGGTTGAGGTGACTTTAAAAAAAAAAACTATCATTTTAATGGTAAAAATGTGAATCAGTACTAGTTTACTATTTTTTCATATTTGAAGGTATCTATTGGTTATTGTGGATTTGTTGTTGATTTGACTATCACTGGAAAGCAATTCTGTGACTTAGAGTAAAGATGGTTGTTTATTTCTGGTGTCGTTGGTTATAACTGCCAATCACTGATGGTTCCTGCAGTTTCCCAGTGTCCAGAAATTGTCTTTTTTCTGGGATTGCTCTTGACTGCCAAAGGAGCCTTATTAGATCAACTCCTGCTGTGATCACGGATCCCTGCGCAGTGTGCTACCCTAGCCATGACTGTCAGTGGGTGGACAGATTCTTGGAGTGGGGTTGAGGAAAGGCTGGATCTGCTCAGAGCCTGAATAAAGGAGATCTTCAAGCATCACTGGAAAATTCACTCAGTATCAGTGCCCTCCGCCGACAGGTTACATGGAAGTTATGATACTTATTACTGCCTGCCTCTGCCACTTACATGTGGAGTACCTCCATGATGTAGATTCTGATAGCCATTACTGCTCACTATGGGAGGTGTTATTGGCCCTGCTTTCTAGATGAGAAACCCGAGCTTGGAGAGGTGAAGTGCTCACCAAGAGCACGTAGCCAGCGAGCAGCAAAGCTGTACCCTGACCTCTTGACTAATTTCTCTCCCACTCCTCTTAAACACCATCAGTGGGCCCGAAGTGGGGAAGTGGCCCTTCCTAGGAAGGTCGCAGGAGTTCTGTGGGGAGCTGCTGCCAGGTGTCCATCAGTTGTCTGCCCTCTCTGTGGGAGGGATGGAGGAGTTAGAAGAAGTTCAAGTTCCCAACCGAGGAGATGTCGATGCCAGGAACTAAAGCAAAAATAACCTCAAACAGTCGCTGCCCTGGCTTTGCCATTCCAGGCCGAGCTATTTAACACCTGCAGGAGGTTTGTGCCCACAGGTAAGGGGCAGGAAAAGGAGGGAGGAAAAGAGGAACTGGGCATCACTCCATTGCCCCTCCCTGTTGCAGCTCCCCGCAGAAGGTCTGCTGTGGTTGGATGGAATTTGGCAGGCGGAAGACCTGCCTGCTTCTCTTGGGCCCCTGTGAGCGGCGGGGGTGCTGCGGATGTCAGTGCACAGGGTGACCCCGGCCCTCCAATCCGCATGTGGGCAGCTTTGAGGGCTGTCAACCTGGGAGAGCCTCTGCAGTCTTCAGGAGAAAGACGGAGGCTGCAGAACATTTCAGAGGTCCCCCTCTGTCTCCTAGCGCCCTAGGAACTACATCAAAGCAGCTGAACTTCATAGCAAACTGTTTTGTTAATGACTTACACCCCATCCATATTCTAAAATTGTTCACATGACCTGTGACTTTGGGCAGTTTTTAACCTCTGCTATGCCTTGATAAAAAGGAGAAGTAAAAGTCCAACCCGCAGTTCTGCAGGTAATATCCGCAACAGGAGGGTTTGCAGTGTGCTGCTATTGCTTACCGTGGATTTTTAAAAAGTGCTTACAAACACTGAAGGATCCACCTGATTGTGACTGAGGAGCAGTGACCGTCTCACCAATGGACAGTGTTTGTCATTAGTCCTGGCAGCACTTGGGCTGCAGGAAGCACCTTTTAATGCCTCTGAAAACCCGAGGTTCCCTCTGGGCTTCCAGAAGAACACAGCTCCTGGAGAGACTTCTGCTGTTCCTAGGTCTAAGGCCTCACAGTGGGGGAATCACCTGAAAATCACAGAAGTCTTGATTCTTGTCACCTTTTGCTATTTTTAAAAGTATTGATTTAGTTGTCAATGCACCTTTATTTTACTTATATGTGGTGCTGAGGATGGAACCCAGTGCCTCACACATGCCAGGCAAGCACTCTACCACTGAGCCACAACCCCAGCCCCACTACTGCTATTTTTAAGCAGAGGTCAACATTCAGAGATTCATTTCTCAGAGTGGTCTTTGTCAGTGGTTCTCAACTGAAGGGAACTTTGTGCCACACCCGGGGGCATGTGGCAATGTCTGGAGGGTTGCTACTGGTGTCTGGTGGGTGGAGACCACGGATACTGCCCAGGACAGCCCCACAATGAAAAATCCACCTCCCCAAAATAGCGATAATAGCAAAGTTGAGGAGCCTTGATCTGTGTTTCTTCGTGTCCAACCATTTAGTGTAATTGATACATGATCCTAATTCTAGTGAATCGTGTAGAAAAATAGTGGGGGAATTTGAAAGGGAGTTAGACCATACTAACATTATTCAGGTCAGGTCACTGATTCTGAAGAAAAATATAATGTGTGTGTTTTGCCTGAAAAGTTATGCACCCGTGAAGATCGCCCCCTGAGGGGAGTCCAAGTCTCGGGTACATTCCCGTCGCTGGACGTCCTGACTTCTGGGCCTGTTTCTTTTAGATAACTCGCAATGAGAAGGGGTGGAAAAGCTGGTTCGATAAGGATTCTCCAGAGGAGGAAATTATCCCTGATGGATATAATGATTCCCTAGATACCTGCCACAAGCTTTTACTTATCAGGTGAGAAAGCATCATTGTCAAATCCTTAAATTACAGAGCTTACTTCAGAGAGCTGACTTTACTGTGTCCTCAGTAGTTGTTTTAAAGAAAATAATTTTTTAGTTGTTGATGTATCTTTATTTTATTTATTTGTTTGTTTGTTTGTTTATATGTGGTGCTGAGGATCAAACCCAGTGCCTCATGCATGCTAGGCAAGCGCTCTACCACTGAATCACAAACTCAGCCCACTCCCCTATAGTTCTTATAAGAAATGCATGTGCTTCCAGACTGTGGTTTTGGAAGGCAGAACATATTGGTGATGGTGTCAGGGTGTGGCGTGTGTAGTTTGACAGCGTATTAATGATACTACTCAATAGCCTAAAAAGAAAACTCAAGAAAATAGGACTTTCTTATTCACTTTGCTCATTTATTGTCAGGTGAATCATTCAGTGTTGAAATTACTTTATGAAACAGAACTCACAAAGTTACGAGGCAATTAGTTCATATGCTAAAATTGAATTTCACTTGAGGGAAAATGCAAGGCTATTACACTATTAAAATGTCTAAACACTATTTTGTCTACTAAAATGGAGGCAAAAGTCTAACGTGGAGGTTCAGGAAGAGTGTTCTCCTTCTGCTCACTTTTCACATTTCCTCAACATCTAGGAGCTCAAGGAGACTTGGTAAATTTGAAAAATCAAATGTGTGTGTGTGTGTGTGTGTGTGTGTGTGTGTGCATGAGTGAGGAGTGAAATGGTGGAGTTGTACACCTGAACTTGCCCTTGGAAGAAGTTTTTTCCTGGGTATTGTCATGCTGTTAGAGTGATCAGACCACAGCAAGGGTCACACCTCCTTGTCTACAGAGTATGAAAGGGCTTCTTATTTTTATTGGAACAACTATGTGTTTTATCATTATAAAATTTTTTATTGGAACAAATATGTGTTTTATCATTATAAAATTAGATCTATGTATTTTTGTCTTTTTTATTTGTTCCTTTTAGATATACATGACAGTAGAGTGTATTTTGACATTATACATATATGGAGTAGAGCTTATTTAATTAGGATCCCATTCTTGTGGATGTACACAATGATGAGATTCACTGTGGTGTATTCATATATGAACATAGGAAAGTTATGTCTGATTCATTCCACTGTCTTCCTCTTCCCCATTCTCCTTCCCTTCCCTTCAGTCCCCTTTGTCTAATCCAATGAACTTCTGTTCTTTCCTTCCCCACCGTATTGTGTATCAGCATTCATATATCAGAGAGAACATTCAGCCTTTGATTTTTCTTGCGGGGGGATTAGCTTATCACTTAGCATGATAGTCTCCAGATCCATCCATTTACCAGCAAAAGTCATAAAGTCATTCTTTTTATGGCTGAATAACATTCCATTGTGTATATATCCCACATTTTATTTATCCATTCATCTGTTGAAGGGCACCTAAGTTGGTTCCGTAGCTTAGCTATTTTGAAATGAGCTGCTATAAACATGTGATATGTCATTATAGTATGCTGATTTTAAATCCTTTGGATATAAACTGAAGAATGGGATAGCGGGGTCAAATGGTAGTTCCATTCCAAGTTTTCTGAGGAATCTCCATACTGCTTTCCAAAGTGTGTGTGCCAAAAATTAGATCTAACTTAAATGAATAGTGTAATCTAGTAGCAAATAGGAATCTTTAGAGCTTGTCTGTGATCCAAAATACCAAATATCAAATGACATTTGTTTGCTGTGTCTCTGTGTGTGGAACCTACAATAGTTGGTGGTACACAAATGGCATAACATAAATGCTTGCTCTTCCACTGACTTTGGACACCTTTGGCCCATGGATTCTCCCTCTGAAGACTGGGGTCTTCAGAGTGTGTAGCAGGTTGGCCCCCATCGCATGTGTGCCAGCAGAGGACACTGTGGTTGTCCTTGCTGCCCTAGTCCTTGCCAATGCCCAGCACGAAAGCCACATGATTCAATTTGTGTTCATCCAGGGATAGGAAACGTTGCCATCCCTGTCACACAGACCTGCAGAAGGGAGAATGAGCTAGTTGTCCCGTGGCTATTTAAACATGTTCTTTATGTGCCCATGAAACAGAATAAAAAATGAACCCGCTGAATTCATGACACCTAACTTGTATTCATTTCTAGGTCCTGGTGCCCAGACCGTACTGTTTTTCAAGCCAGAAAGTATATTGCAGATTCTTTGGAGGAGAAGTACACAGAACCTGTTATCCTGAATCTGGAGAAAACCTGGGAAGAAAGCGACACGCGGACACCTCTGATCTGTTTCCTGTCCATGGGCTCCGACCCTACCATTCAGATTGATGCATTGGCCAAGAAACTGAAGCTGGGTACGATTGATTGGTGGTCTGTGAAGTTTGGCAAACTTCCATGTTTTCACTCTGAATTTTGCCTATCGTAATTTCAAAATTGATTCTTACAAATGTACCTGTAAAACTGATTTGGAAAAAAACATGAAGCTGCTGCTTCTTTCACACCTTCATACTTCCTCGAGTAAGGATGAGATACAGGTGTCTTTGTGCAGATCAGAAGGTGATTGTACACCATATGCTGTTTTAAAAAATTTTTGTTTTGTTTTTACATTGTAAGCAGATGGCTGTCCTGCACGGATAGCAGATTAGCAAGAATCGACATTAGGAGCAGAAGTCTGTGTGATTACCATGTCTATATGAAATTACACCGACGTATATTTTGTCACAAATTGGAAAACTAACGATCATTGTGATGTGTATGGTTAGGGAGTCGTTCATTCACACTTGAGTAACGGTTAGGACAGGCCCTGTGCTAGACTTCCGCAGTGGAAAGAAGGGCCTGAGGCAGCTGGGACAGGCAGACATGTAAACACAATTGCAGACCATGTGACACCTGCTGAAACAAGAGTTTCCTAGAGGAGGCTGATTGCAGGATGCATAGCTACTCGGATTGCCTGGGAAAGCATCGCATTGCTGATATTTTGAAAAAAACCTAGGTAAATGGTTAAAAAAAAAAAAGTGTTTAAGAAATTGGCCAGGTGAAACTGTGGGAGACAGGAGGAAAATCCCTCCAGGGAGAGGAGGCAGAGCAAGGAGTGACAGTCACCTGAATTGTGGCAGAATCAGCAGGACTAAAGGTTGGGGACGCAAGGTCCATCTTGATAGGCCTGAGCCGTCCTGTAAGGGAACTGTTTATCTTCAACTCTGAAAATCTGAGTAGTGTTGGTGTTGCCGTTCAGGATCTTCCAGATTCCGATCTCTGTAACTATACTTGTAGAGTTAATTTATGCAGGTCTTTATCAAGATTGTAAAAGTGATTGATTATGAACCGCCAAAACCTACCTTATGGAATGAAATTGATTTTGAATTTGTTATTTAATATGCACATGATATGAAATTGATTGGGTCATGTCCAGGCATTGGCCATATGTCCCTCTGCACTAAATCATTAGTTTCTGGCAGCATGGTCTGTGTTCACTTCCTCTTTTCTCATCTTGACTCTTCTCTGTTCACTGTTGGCGTGCTGTCCTACGTTCTGTATGGATTGGTGTTCAGATGGTTGTTTCTTCTGTTGGAACGTTGGTACTCAATGTAAAGTGTTTCCAGGTTCTACTGGCAGTTGCTTATTAAGCATCTTTAATGAAGGCTCTTTTGCTCTGGGATTTGCTGTAGCACACCAGCTGTCTGAATTGAGCTGTGTGATGCCTCTTGTAGCCCTCTAGTCTGCAAAGCTGTTGGATCTGTCTCTCTGTGGGTCTTTCCCAGCTGCTTCTATGCCCAGCTTCTCTCAACAAATATATGCCTTTTTTTCCATAAAGTGTTCTTTTCCATGTGGTAGAACTCATGGCCTCTGGTGTCTTGTAGGCTTCACTGCTTACATACTCATCATGTTCAGTATTTTTAGGGAAACTCCCCTTATTCCCTTGGTCCCAAGTCCAAATATCCAGGGAAGAAACTCATTCACTTGGCTTTGGTCTTATGCTCCTTTCTGGGCCAATCAGTGAACTGTTGCTGTGGAGACAGGTCCATAGCAGGAAGCATAAGGAGTTGGGTGTAGTGGGCACTTCTTAGAAGGGGACACAGTGACTGCAAGAAGTGGGTGTTCCACTAGAGTTGCTATTTCAGATTTCAGATGTTACTTTGAAATAATGCTGTTGTCTGGGACAATGATTTAAGAACAGAATTAAGAAGTTCAAGGTCTCCTTTGGAAGAACTTCCCACTGTGACGTTAAACAAATCCAGCAAATCAGGCTTGTGCTGTTGCCTTTGGTGTTATCATGCTGCTTTGCTTGGCAATTTGGCAATTGCCTTTGCTTGATACCACTTTCACGTGTCCAGCAACAGTTGGAGCTTCTATTGGATACTTTGTAGATACTGAAATAAAGCAGATTTGATTTTAGCACTAGGGGACGCCATGAATTTTGTAAAGAGCTTTATTGCCAAATCATTTTCAACAATGTTAGGAGGTCTCATGCTGTTTGCTGCTTTCAATTAAAAGTCCCAAAGATAACTGTTAAAATGAAACTATCATGCAGACAGAATAACATATCAATCTAGTCTCAACTGTTAGCATTTTATTTGAAACTGGGTAATAGGTAAGCATAGAACATTCAAGGTGAATAAGACTGTAGAATCTGGAAACCCAATTACCTTGTTTTGCAACTGGGGAAACCAAGGCCAGGAGAAAGGGCCCAGAGCTAGCTGGTGACAGATCTGATGCAGGACTTGCCTTGGGACCTCCGAGCCCTATGTTGGTGGTCTCAGTGGCCTTTCTCTTTCATTACCTCTCACTGATTTTACTGGGTGGATGAACCAGTTATCTAATAGACTTGATGATAGGACAGAACCAAGGAAGTTTTTCTAGGGAAAAAGGAGAAGAAAAGCTTCTCATTATGACTCTCAGGTGCTGGTCAGTCTTTGCAGTGAGAGAGTCAGAGTAGAGAAATTCCACACAAAGCTGGTGTCTTTGGCTTGAGAGCCCCACTAGGAGCCCAGGTGAGGGAGAAAGGACCTCCTCCCATAGGGAAGGTGCATTTGAACTGGGTTTGAAAACAACACAAATCCACAATTATACAAATTAGGAATGGGAAATGAATATAACAACATGTGCAGACTCTATATGTTTAATGTTTTTTTAATGTTTACAATGTTCAAACATGTTTACAATGTTCAGACATGAACATTGGTATATGATTATCATAAGTTAGAAAATTTCATTCAAACTGACAAGTTTGTAGAAAGATAAATTTACAAAATTTTCTCAAAAAAGGTAGAAACCCCTGACTAGACCAATAATTAACTTAAGGAAAATTAGAAGTTTTAAAAGTATGACCTCTGCAAAGCAACTCTTGGCTTGAATAACTTTTTGATAAGACCTTTAAAACTATCAGGGACTTTCACATGCTAGATTTGCTGCTGGAAAACAGAAAAAGAGGATATGTTTTCCTCTTTATTAGCATTAATTATCTTGACATCAAACATTGACTAAAATAGTAACTGCATAGAGGAAAGAAAACCACAGATTGATTCTATTTATCAAAAAGTAAAAATCTTAACTTCAAGCAATAATAATTCAGTAAGGCATTAAAAATAACATGCAGTGACAATCTGTTTTGACTGAGTAGGAATACATTGTAAATATAAGATTCTGGAGTAAAAAATCTCATCATGGACGGAGATAGAACTCAGTGGTAGCATTCTTGCTTAGCATTCTTGAGCTCCTGGGTCCCATCCCCAGCAATGAGAAGAAAGGGGAGAGGAGAGGAGAAGGAGGAGAAAGAGGAGGAGGAGGAGGAAGAAAATATCACAGAGAAAACTGACTTCCTTAAGCTACCATATTACTTGTTAGATGCTTTAAAATGATTTTATAAAAGTACTACATTTATGTTTGACTTTTGAAAAGAAGGAATACAAGAATTTTATTAATGTGCATTTTAGTAACCCTTGTGACAAATGACTTGAGACATACCCGTGAAAGTTGGGCATAAGATGTCTACACTTGCCAGTGTTATTTAGAATCAATGTGAAAGATATAGCTAATGTATTGTAAGAATAATAAATAACAGATATAACTACTGGGAAGGAGGAACAAAGACCATCATTACTCTCAGACAATGTAATTGTCTAAGAAACAGATGAATCAACAAAAAGACTATTAGACTTAATAGGGTAGTTCAGTAAGGTGACTTGTCACAAAATAAATACATATAAAAAATCAATGATGCTTTCTGGTAAAATAAAATGTAAAAATCCTATTAGCTATGGCAATAAAAACAAAATAGAGAAATAATTTTCAAAACTCCCATTTGAAGAAAACTATAAAGCTTCTTAGTGACATAAAAGTTAGTTCAAATAAATGGAGAGTTCAACCACATTCCCAGTATAAAGATTTAATATTGTAAAGATGTCAATATTCTGTAGATTAATCTATAGATTGAAAGCTAGTCTAATTGAAATTCAAGCAATATCTTCCTCTCTAATTGAATAGCAGGGAGATCTTAGATCATCTAGAACTATAAACAGACAAGATGAGCCAAGGAAACTTGAAAAGAAGACAAAGAAGTCAGCTCTGGCCAGATTCTAAAACCTTTATTAAAAGACAATAATAAAAGCAGTGTGTAACCATGGCTCAGTGTAGATAACGCAAATCAGCAGAGCATAATGAAAGGCCCCAAATTAGACTATTACTTGGGATAGTTTAGTAAATGATAAGATTCACATTTCAGTGCAGTGAAAAGAAAAAGATTAGCTAACAAGCAGCGTGGACGCAGCAGTTTAATGTTAGAAAAAATAACCATTTTATATATTAAACTCCAGAGTAAATTCTAGACTGGTTAGGATATTAAATGGTTTAGATTACACTATAAAAGAAGAAAAAGTATATATTGAATTGGTTATATACTATTGAATTCTAAAATTTCCTTAACCGTAACACGAGAGTTCAAAACCAGATAAATGATATAGATAACATGAGTGGGTGAAGTTTGCCAACTTCTCTACGTCACAGACACCATAAATAAGAACACAAGCGAGGACAGGAATGTGGTCTAGGAATCACAGCTCCCCGTTTCAGTGGGAAACACTTTTTCATACTTATCACACATCTTTAGAAAGTTTGCATATTTTGTCCAAAGTATTCTACATGTATGAAACCCTCCAAAGAACATGAGAGATACACATGATGATTTATATAAAAAGATGGTTAAGCTAATACCACTAGTAATATTGAAAGATTTTAAATGTCCTAAATATATAAAAGAAAAGTGGTTGAATGAACAAAGGTGTGTCATTATGATTGGACCCTGTTCTGGTGTTAGAAACTGTTTTCTAATAATATTTAATGGAAGTGACATGTTTACAACATACTGTTCAAAGTAAGATATAAACTATATGTAATGTATATGCAGTTTGTAGACATATCATTTCATATGAAATATATGTATAAAACCTTTCATATTATTTTACTTATTTATTTTTTATGTGGTTCTGAGGATCGAACCCAGTGCCTCACACATGCTAGGCAGGCACATTACCACTGATCCACAACCCAAGTCCCCAAACCTTTCATATCGATAGGTCTACAATCTCTTGTTCAAAACTCTTGGGGCCATATATGTTTCAGAAAGCAGAATTTTCCAACTTTTAGAAAGGAAATATTCATATTATTGCAGAAAAAAAGCATAAATATTTAGAAAGGGATAAATGAGGACTGTAAATAGACTCACATCAGTTCAGGTCAGCTTTTGCCACCAAAATGATTTTGTGACAAAACTTCCAGTTTGCAGAGCTCTTTGAATTTTGAAATGAAGGTGATTGTGGATTATGTGCATTAAAGGGACTAAAATGAAGATCTCTAGGGAAGAATATTGATGTTTTTTATTTCCTCCTTTTTACTCTCCTGTGCTTTCCAACCTTTCACTGTGAACATACATTACTTAATTAGAAATGAAATGTCAAAAAAGAAAGAGAAAGTGTAATCATAGAATATGTAGCCTTCTGTGTCTGTCTTATTTATTTTTTTGATTCATTGTACACAAATGGGGTACAACTTTTCATTTCTCTGGTTGTGCACAATGTAGAGTCACACCGTTTATGTAATCATGCACATACATTGTGTTGTCTTATTTTAATTAGCATAATGTTTTCGAGGCTTATCTACATTGCAGTATGTATCACAGCTTCATTCCTTTTCATGGGTGAGTAATAGGCCACTGTACATGTATGTCACATTTTGTTGATCCATTCGTGAATACATGGTCATTTGGATTATTTCCACTTTTGGGCCAGTATGAATAATGCTGCTTGAACATTCATGTACAAGTTTTTATATGCACAAAAATTTTCAGGTGTTTTTGGGTGTATCCTTTGGAGTAGATTTGCTGGGTGATGTGATGACCCTATTTTTGATTTTTGAGGAGCTGCCAGGTAGTTTTTGAAAGTAGTTGCACCATTTTACACTCTCACTGGCAATGTGGGAAGATAATAAATTTTCCACATCCTTACCACCATTTGCTATTGTCCCTTTTTAAAATGTGTAACTGTCATACTGGGAGTGAAGTAGTATTTCATTGTAGTTTTTATTTGCATTTCCCTAATGACTAATGATGTTGAATATCTTTTCATGTGCCAATTGGCCATTTCTATATCTTCTTTGGAGAATTGTCTTGTCAAATTCTCAGCCCCTTTTTAAATTGGGTTATTTGACTCTTTCTTGTTGAGTCGTAAGAGTCCTTCATAGATTCTGGATACCATTATCAGATATATGATTTATAAGCATTTTCTCCCATTTTGTGGGCTGCTCTCTTTTATTATTATTTTTATTTTTGTAGTTGTAGATGGACAGTATGCCTTTGTTTTATTTGCTTATTTTTGTATGCAGTGCTAAGGATTGAACTCAGTGCCTCACACAAGCAAGGCAAGCACTCTACCACCGAGCCCCAGCCCCAGCCCTGTTGGCTGCTCTTTGGTGGTGCCCACTAAAGCACAAAAGTTTTGAACTTTGATTAAGTTCAATTTGTTTATTTTCTCTTTTGTTGTTGCTTATGTAATATTTAGAAAAACTGTCACCTCATCAGGATCACAAAGATTTATTCCTATATTTTCTTCTAAAGATTCTGTAGTTTTAGTGTTTAAATTGGTGTCTCTGATGCACTTTGCATTAATTTTTGTGTATGTTGTGATGTTAAAGGTCAAACTTCATTCTTTTGTAAGGTCATATCAGTTTTTCTAGCACCATTTGTTAAAAATATCATCCTTTCCCATACTGAATGGCTTTGGAACCTTCGTTGAAAACAAACCGACCACATACAAGAGCATTTATTTCTGGACTCTCAACTCTATTTCGTTACATACTCACAGGCACACATGTGCACATATGCACATGAACAAACTCTGTAGAAGTCCACCCTGTGCCTTTTGCTCTGTCTCCTCACACCCCTCATTTCCAGGTGGTGTCTCCAGTTCTCTGCTCTGTGCATTTCCCTGATCAACACAACCAAAGGCCAGTCCTATTTGAATGGCAGAGCCTTTTCCTAGAAGTGATAGAGCGAGGGAGACTGAGGATATGCAGAAATTAATTTTTCATCCCAATCCTGTTATATAATTTACATTGTGCCACTGTGAACTTTCTCCTATGTTATAGAGTGTAGAACCATCTCAATGGGACAAGGACAAGAAATACATGCTCGGAAGCTGGTCCAGATGTCAATGCAGCAGGTACGTAATAGGGGCTATTGCAGTCTCTTCCCTGTTTTCCTCTGTCCATCTGGTCTCCAGAGATGGGGAGCATCCTTCCTGTGATGCTCCATCCTTAGTTTTGATTTTACATATTCATGAATTTTATGCATATGTATGAATTTTAACCTCAAGCTAGTTTCTTCCTGATAACCCCATGGAAAGCTTGTTCGATTTTCTATAGTATCTGTTCTGTTGTATATTCACTTGTTTATTTATTTACAAATTGGAAGACACATCCCCTAGTTCCTAAGAATGCAGCTAGAGCAGTCTTGGAATTTCATGATTGATATTGACAGATAGATAGTACTGAAAGAAGTGATAGGTTGAGAGTTAAATTTCAATTTTTGGTTAAAGGCAGTCTTTCATTTTTCATTAATGGGTAGTTTCAGGAAAATAAGAAATGTTTGCAGACTTTATGTTTAGATGTTGATAATGATTTTTATTGAAAGTTGCAAGCTGAATGGAATGGTAAGAAATAGTTTCCATTGCACCTAATAAATACACAGGACATTAATTTTCTAGAAATGCTCTGTAGATAGCCATCTCAGCTGTAATAAGAAATTGCATTATTTATAAAAATAAAATAAGATCTTGGTTTATTTTTAAGTTTTTGATCTCATGATGTCTGTAGCAACTTTGGCACAGCTTTTCCCTGGGAATTAATGACTAGAGAGGGTTAATGAGCTAAAACTCTACTTGGGTCATCAAAATTTTAAGCTAGTCATTAATTCTGAAGTGCCCTAAGCTTTAATCTTTATCACTTAATTAAATTCAATAATAAATTATATTTAATTTATATATATCAAAGCAATTATATATAATTATTTCTACTCGGGTCAAGTGTTTCACTCTGTTGAGTGATCGGACAATTTAACTTTGGACTTTATTTAGTTTTGATGAGTGAGAAACTTTCAAATTTAAATGCTGTATTCACATTCACCGTCTTTGGAATATGAGTTTTTGTAACTTCCATGTCCTGTTTCTCACAGTTGGGATAAGTATTGATAATAATGGCATTATCAGAAAAAAAAGTGTATATATATAAACATGTGCGGCCACAATGCCACCTGGAGAGACCTCAGGCTTAGGGTGAAGCTGACATTGCAGAATACAGAGGGAGGGACCAGAAAGTAAACTGTTCACGACGACACAAACTAATCCTGAATTCCATCTTCCTCTGTTATATCAACCAACACATCCCTTTTGCTATTTAAGCCAGTCTGAGCCATGTTTTCTCTTAGCATTGAAAGTGTGATATCTATGCCTTCTTGTTTATTTATTGTACTCAGTGTGTTGTAGCTCTCTATCAATATGTCAGGGTATTGAACTGTTGTCTGCTTCTCATAGGGCAGTAATGGTTATGTGGCATTGTTAAAAACGTAGTTTTATCAAGTATTTTCTAGATAGTGCTTATTAAATTTTGTGATTTCAGGGATGTGTGGGGAGAGTGATGACAAAGAATAAGGGTTACTTTATTGGTAGCAAGTGTCACCAAATGTATTAGTATCACCTCTTAAGAGGTAATGTGGGGGCTGGGGAGATAGCTCGGTCGGTAGAGTGCTTGCCTTGTAAGCATAAGGCCCTGGGTTCGATCCCCAGCACCCAAAAAAAAAAAAAAAAGGTAATGTGTATCTTTCTGTGCAACTGTGGGTGACGGTGAACCAGCCTTGGTCCGGAGGCAGTGTGTTCTGATTTGACTCAGGCAGGACAAAGTTACCATTCCCACCATTAGATGGTGCACACACTGTACTTATACAAGGCTGCCCTCGAGGTTTGATTTCCATTCCTTTCTGGACCAGGGATGGCAGAACACAGTCATTTTGAACCCCCTTGATTCCAAGCAACCAGCTTATGGCAATTGCAGATGATTGTATTGACATATAGTTTAAAGAAAATATATATATACACATATATATATATATGTATACTCTCAAAATAATCACATGCTTTAAAGCAAAGATTTTTTTAAAAAGTTTTGTGCATTTTGTTTTATTAAAATCATATCCCCAAAATTACAAGAAATAAACATGAACTCATTTTTGGATACAGGGTGGTTGGGTATTACTGCAAAATTGTCACCTTGGCCTGGAATTCATGGAGGAATTACTGGAGACACTAATGACCGTCGAAGCTAATGATGAGACTTTCCGAGTATGGATAACTACTGAGCCCCACGATCGATTTCCAATTACTTTGCTTCAGGTTTGTTTCCATAAGCCCCTTTGCATTGAGAAATGGCACAGTTGGTGTTACTGAGAGACTGAATCAGGACAGGGCTTTTTGGCCCAGTAGAGTCTGCCTTGCAAAATCCCATAATTATTAAAATCTTGACTGTAATCATCAAGGTTATATAGTAAATATTTCCACACTAGGACTCGATACTAATTTATGGGGCTTCAGCTCTGATCAATGTGGGCTGAATCTCAGTCACATTCAGAGTGTCAGTAAGCATACTGCTGTTTTGAGATATTGTAATTTCTATTTCATCCTTTAATGTTTAAAACAAAACAACTCTTTGCTTTTTATGACAGACTTCTATCAAATTCACCAACGAGCCGCCGCAAGGAATGCGCGCAGGTTTGAAAAGAACATTTGCCGGGATCAATCAAGACCTTCTGGACATCAGTAATTTGCCCATGTGGAAGCCGATGCTTTACACGGTAGCATTTTTACACTCCACGGTGCAGGTAATTTGGGAAAGCAGTTTTCCCATTAGGGGGTTACCAACGGTATGTCGCAGCCTCCGTGCAAAGGCCTTCTGGGGCGTGCTGCCTACTGCCAGCCCATCCGTCCTCCTGACCTGCTTTCTTTCCCCTCGTGGCACTTTTCCCGCGTGGCCTGGTGTGCATTTGCATGGCATGGGTTTCACGTGTGTCCCCAGCTCCCACAGGAGAACCTAAGGGCCCGAGGGCAGACACAGTCATTTGGTCACTGCTGACTCTAGCTGTCACAACAGCAGCAGGACATGGAGCTCCATAAATATTTGTAGAATGGACAGACCGATTATTGAGGGAGGAGCTTGGTCTTGAAAGTGCCTGCGCTGGCCAAGAATTTTATGTGTAGCAACTCATGTGATAGCAGCGGCCACATTTCAAGATAGGGTAATTGCCACCTCCGAAATAAGGAAATGGAGACTCAGGGTGGGTAAGCGCACGCCCCGCGTGGTAGCTCTGGGCCTGCCTGGCTCCGGCTGACTGACCATGTTCTGTCCAACTGGTTACCCAGCAGTGGTGGCCTGTGCTGGCAGGAGGAGGGGGATCAGCAGTGCCCTGCCTTTCTTAGGTTGTTCGCTGTCTGCTTTTAGAGGCTAAGTACTTCTATAGTGACTTTGCAGGTTTATGGTTACCAAGCAATGTAGGTTTTTAAAACTTTTTGTTCTTCTTTTGTTCTGTGTTTGAGTTTTACATGTTCCGTTTGGGAAGCTGTGTGACTTTGATGCCCTCTGCTCACTCCAGTGAAGAGGCTTCTTTAGCCCCTTCTTGCATTTCTCCTGGCCCAAGGTTGGGGTGAAGGACAAAATGAGCCCCCTGCCACATCGCAGGAGTCTGGCGTTCAGCTGTGGGAGGGACGTGCAGAGTTCCCCTGTCTCCCCACCCAGCCCAAGGATGCGGGGGAATTCAGGGTTCACTCCAGAAACTGCTGGGTGTGTTTCCCTTCCGGCTCTCTGTTCCTAGCACTTTCCTAGGTCCCATGCTGGCACCAGAGAGGGCTGCTGGGTTATCTGTGTCTCAGCCCAGAGAGAGTTAACACTGGGTTGCTTGCTTTGTTGGTGATTATTTTTACTAAGTTCCATTGTGGCCTTTGGATTGTAAATTACAGCTTTCAAGTCCCTGAAACCTATTTCATTCATTCTTATCTGAGAATGGTTTGCTCTGCTAGACCTTATTACACTCTAATACAAATACTGCTTTAACTCTGTTATTTAATTCCCCATTCACAAATACTGTATTTTATGATTCTGTTCCTAGTAATGATGATTCAGCTTTTCCACCGTGTTTATCATGGGGAGATGATTGGCAGTTTTTTCCACGTGGTCAATGTGGTGACCTCTGTTTTAGTGGCCATTGTCTTAAACAGAAGAGCAACAGGACCACCATTCAGTCATGGGGCTCAGGTGTGCTTGCAAGACACCTTGCAAGACAGGTGTTTAAGTTAGAAAAAAATATATCCACTGCTAGGGCTGGAAAGCTATAGTGAATTGTCTATTTAAAAAAAAGTTGAATACCTCTTTAAAATCAAATCATGGTGTGCTAGAAAGAATACTTCACTGGGAAATCAGGAGCCTGGCCTTTAGGACTTGCTGCGACATGAGTCAGCTAAGCAAAATGGGTCAGTCATATCCCTCGTAGGGTCCCTGTTTCCAAGTCTATGCAGGTAGAAAATCTTTCAGGATTTTCCCCATTTCTAAACGTCCAACATCCAGTTCTGTGACATAGAGTGAGGGCAGGTCACTCAAACATTTCTCCCTGTGCCTTTTTATATCAGTCTCAGAAATGTGTATTGTGATATTGCCTACATGTTTTCTTTGAGTTGGTTAGAACAGTTGGACAGAGACACTGAGAGTTCTTTAGGGGCTTGTTCTCCTGGGCCAGCAGCATCTGCATCACTTGGCAGCTGAATCAAAATCTGCAGTGCAGTAAGAAGCCCAGGTGCTTCATGTGCACGTGAAAGATTGAGACATGGCTGCTAACAGAAGAAATGTTGCGATGAGACCGATTGTGACTTACCTTTCTTTTACCTCTGCAGTATTAGATATAAGGTATAAATACCTGATTGCTTAGTTGATTGAGTCCTTAACAGTGTATTAGTCAGCTTTCTGCCACTGTAACAAATACCTGAAATAATCAACTTATAAAGAAAAAAGAGTTATTTTGGCTCATAGGTTTGGAGGTTTCAGTCCAAGATCCATTAGCACTGTTGCTTTTGGCCTGTGGTGACAGAGCACCTCAGAGCCGCAGCACACAGGAAAACTGTTTACCGAATGGTTGGGACACACAAGAGAGGAAGAGGAAGAGGCTGGGGTCTCAATATCCCCTTCAAGGACACATTCCCAGTGACGGAAGACTTCCCAGTAAGCTCCACCTCAAGGGTTCCACGACCTCCTAATAGTGCCATGGGATGGGGACCAAGCCTTAAACACGTGGCTTTGGGAATACTTATCCAAATCATAGCACACACACATGCCTTGCTTTATACAGATGTGCTGTATGTGCTTTTGGTCTGAAAACAGGAGCAGGGAATTGGTTCACTCACATAATCTGAAGCCGTAGAGCCTCGGGGTAACAAAGCCAGCCCCCTGCCTGCTCCACGTCATTTCTCTTGTTGAATTGGGTTTGGATTATTTTGTCGACTCCCCCAGCTTGTGGGCCTGATGTGTTGTGTGGATCCTATGCATGTTGCAGAGAACAAAATGAACATTCTTCTTTTCTTAACTCAAGGGCCTGTCGATTGGGCTGGTCGGGACAACTTTCCTGGCTGGAAGAGCGGCGGAGGCTGTGGTTTTGCGTGTTGAGGTGGGAGCAGGCTTACCCAGGAGAAGGAGCTGCCCTGGCTGCTGCCTTGGGCATTTGTGGCTGCACAGGACAGCTCCTCACCAGGCTCTGTCCTCTCCACACACACAGCCGCCGCTTCCCACTCCTCTTCTCCAGGAATTTACCATCTGCACTGGGCAGGTGGCAGTTGCCCTGAGAGACAAGTTCCTGCAGCAGCGGTCGCTGTCACTGCTGTCCAGTGATGCCTCTGTCTCTGCCAGTGGCCCTTCCACCCGCCCCCTGGGAGCCTTGCAGTCCCCAGACCCTCTGCCTAGCTTGATTCCCACTCCCCAAGAACATTTAGCCTTCTCTTGAGTGTGGCCCACAAGGGAGCTCCTCTCTGGCTTCAAAATTCTCCCTCTAAGTAGTTTCTTGAGAACTCACATGTAGCATCATTTGGGGTTCAGAGCAGACCTACGTTCACACTGTGGGATTTTAATTTTAAGTACTCCTCCTCCGAAGCCTCGGTCTTCTCAAACTCAATCATTACATTTTCAGTATCCTTTCAAGCCTTCCTACAGAAGGAAGGTCAGGATAACGTCCTCTGGTGTTTTCCTGTTGAGCAGCACGTGGCGTGGAGTTCACATCTCAAGCAGTGATTTTCAGCCAGCACCTGGGCCCCAGACCAGGCCTCTCAAATGAGAACCCTGGGGGGCGGGGGGAGGAGGAGCTCAGTCTTTTTAAAACTTCCCAAGTGATTCAGACATGCAGTGAGCTTGACACCCCAGGGCAGAACCTCCAGCCCTTTCTACCTTTTTCGTGGTTTGGAATTTTTCTCCCTACCACGTTGGTTTGCCAGACATGGAGCCTCACCTTGATTATCAAATTCTCACATCTGGGACTTTTCCAATGGCTTAGACACAACTTGGGGAGTTTTCACTGCTGCTGTTATTTTGCTAAAGCCATTTTTGCTGCTGTCCCAGGACAGCAGGGCCCTAATGAATTCTGGATTTGGAATCTGTAAGGGCCTCCTGTGGCAGTTGGAAATGTGGAAATTTTATCTCGGCTCTTAAGAATAATTTAAATATTGAATAAAAATGGTCATATCACCAGGAAATTCCACTATTGATACTTTTTAATTTGGAGAAGTGTTTATTACTCTTAATATTTTGTTTCCTTTCTCAAGTTGAGCCTTGACAGGCACCCCTTTCCAATTTAAGAGTGCTTGTAAAGTTCTTGATTTGGGGAGGCATGATTATAAAAGTCTTAGTTTAAATGTTTTTGAATAATTACAGTACAATGCAGGTGTATCTTGTTACACTAGGATAAACTAGTGGTTCTTGCTATTTTTGTTAATTATTTTATCTATTAAAGTTTGCTTTATGTTGTCTAGTATGGATTGTATTTTTCATTTTATATTAGCACAAGTTATTGGATTCAGGTAGTTAATTCCAGCTACCTGGTTTTGAAGATGCAGGTGAAGTGACTGTGCATTGAGTCCTGGGAGCTGCTAGGGGTAGAGTCTAAGAGAAGCTTTGAAATGGTTTTGACATCATTTAAAATGATGGTTTCATGGAGCAGAATTTTCATCCATGATCAAAGGAGTTTCCCATATTTCCCTGGTGGATCTGTGTTTTGTGTATTCCCTGCAGGGCTGGGGATATAGCTCAGTTGGTAGAGTGCTTGCCTTCCAAGCACAAGGCCCTGGGTTCAATCCCCAGCACTGGAAAACAACAACAACAACAACAAAAACACATAATGTATATTCCCTGCAATAAAAGGGAAGGAACTGAATTAGCTAAATGAAGTGCAGGGAGTAACTGGTCACTCTCCAGCTTAACAACGTATAACTCCCTGGACTGAATGGAGCTTTTACATTCAAACCTGACATTCTGTCCCGGAAGCGTGCAGACACTAGTTCCTGCTGCTCGCCAGAGTGGGCCCTCTCCTGCAAGAGAACCTGGCACCTGCAGCCTCCCTCTCCGAGGGTCACAGACTTCACTCTCCTGCCTTTGCTCATGGGTTTTGCCACACCTGGAAGTCTCTTCTCAGAGAACAGCCTCCATTGCATTCTAAACTGAAAATTTTAAGACAGATGTATCATGTATACAATAGAAACTTTTAGTTTTTAAAACGTCTTTTTCAGGCTTATTGCCTGTTAAATTTCGACAGTTAATTACAGTCACAGTCACATTTTCCTTTTCTTGTTTGCTGAGTCTTATTTTCTCAATTGGATCACAACATCTTGAAAATAGATGTATTTTAATTTTTTCTTCTATTGTACTACATAGGACTCATCCCATGGTTTCCAAAATACCAACTGGTCTCAAAAGTTTCAATATTCTAAATAAGGCGAGCAAAATTTGCTGCTTCCAAGTGAGCAGTTAGGCCCTGGTGGTTTGAGTCTGTCCTGGTAGTATGCCAAGGTGATATTTCAGGGTTCTTTATTGCTGTTGTTGTGGTTGTTATTGTCTCTTAGAGAGAACAGTGGCTACAAAAATACAGCAAGAAGTGAAATGACTTCACTTTTGAAGGAACAAGACACCCACTGTTGTGGTTTGGATATGAGGTATTCCCCCCAAATCCTCTGTTAGTGCAGAAATTTTCAGGGGTATAATGATTGCATTGTGAGAGCTGTAACCTGATCAGTCCATCCTAGTAGGTAGGAGGGGTGAACTGGAGGAAGTGGGTCCTGGGGCCACGCCCCGGAAGGGTGCCTCTTCCCTGTGGCTCCTGCCCCACTGCCTGACCCTGCTGAGCAGCTTTCCTCCACTGGGTCTTTCTCCCATGATGTTCTGCCTCACCTTGGGCCCAGAGCAGTGGAGTCGACTGGCTAAGAACGAAGACCTCTGAAACCATGAACCCCAAATGAACGTTTCCTCTTCTAAGTTGTTCTTGTCAGGTATTTTGGTCACAGCAATGAAAAAAAATAACTAGAATACCCACCCACTAAATTTTTTTCTTTTTTTTCCCAAGGTGAGCTCAACTGAAGTCTATGACTTTAGTGAACCAACTTAAAAAAGTGAATGCTTTAAATGAAAATTGAT
This sequence comes from Sciurus carolinensis, assembly GCF_902686445.1. Taxonomy (NCBI): domain Eukaryota; kingdom Metazoa; phylum Chordata; class Mammalia; order Rodentia; family Sciuridae; genus Sciurus; species Sciurus carolinensis. The sequence goes on along the minus strand of NC_062219.1, from coordinate 116,457,122 downwards.
AGCAAGTGACATAAATGTGAAGCAAATTTCAGCACTGGGGCAATTTTCAAAGATCACATTTTAAGGAGCAACTAAATTGCAATCGCTCAGTGCATGTAAATGGGAGTGTTTCCATAGAACCAATTTAAGCAGCTTCAGTAATTGGAAAGAAAGAATTATTTCTCATTCAGTCCTCTGTCTAATTGAACCTTAAATTTTAAAAATTAAGTCAAACACATAGGTAAAACTAACAGTGTAGGTTTTGATTTTCTTTTTAAAAAATGGAAAAACATTCTCACTTCACTAAGTGGTTAGAAGTGTTAGCAAAGTCAGCAGGATGGAAGAAACCCCAGGGACTGAAGGGTTAGTGAACACATTTTCATGTTAATATCCCATAGACTCTCAACCCACCCTTGCTCCTGGAATAACCTGGAGGAGACTCACCCAGTATTTCTGAGGCCCTCTCAAGAAATTCAGAACCCTGGTTCAGCTGTGGAATTAACCTCCGAGATAGCAATTGACCTTCGTGGATTAGGCAACCATGATTTTTTCCCTTTTCACTGTCAAGACTCCAAATCTGGTTACAGGACCCAATATTTCAACTTGAACAACTAGAATTCTGGGACCAAGAAGCCACCAAGAGTTGTTCAGTCTAGGGCCAAGATGCCCACTCTTGTGCCTGGGACCAGTCTCTCCATTAAAGCTGTGCCCTCTGTTCCTCATCTCTTGTGGACACTTTAGAGCTCCTGAGTTTACAGTCTTTCTACTTTAAACTCCAGATAGCAATTCTGAACCCTAAGTTTGAGTCCCTGCTAGGAGTCTGGCTCATTCTTCTTGGGCTGGTTGTCCACCTTTGATCAAATTAGCTAAGGGGTGGGATGCAAGTCACATTGTACAAATCTCCCTAACCTAGAGAAGTACGAGTCAAGAAGTAAAGGCAGCATTTTCCAGTTATAAGAGGTTTTCTTTCTTTCTTTTTTTCCCCCTTAGTCTTATCTCCTAGGGTCAGAATATCTGGACCCAAATTAATGCTAATGGTTTATCTAATATTTTAAAAGCATCCCCTGAATATTAGTAATTAAAACCTTCGGGTTTTCTCAATTTCTTCTGAGCTGTCTGTGTTTATGCCCAAGCTACAATTTGTTTAGATTCTTTTAAATTCTGGGATTACTCAGGATTTGATGCTTGGGACAAGTCTAGTAAGGATTGGAATGACTTGCAAAAATAGCAGCAAGTGTGTGTTGGGTTGGGGGAAGCAGAAGAGAAAAGGAAAGGTCATTCATTATCTATTAAGGGGAGGAGAAATAGAATTAAATCTTTCCATAGATGGACAGGGATTCTACCCCCACTTAGGGCCTCGCCTCAGGCATTATGATTGAGGGTCCCAGTGAATCACTGGGACTTGCATGTAGACTGGTACATGCCAGGCAGGGAAACTTGACGGCATGGAACCCCTGGGACCATCATGGGTTTGATGGGCCATCAGGGCCTGGAGATACCAGCCCTAACACTTCTCTGCTTTAAAAATGGTCCCCAGAATATGAAGGCAATTGAGTCATTGGAATTGAGTCCAGTTGGTTATTATGATTAATTTGGCAATTCTAAACAGTTAACTATTTCAGCTAAGTAGAGAGAACCCAAAGAAGACTGATGTGTCAAGTGTACCATAGAAATTTTTCGTTTTCAAAATCTGAAATGGCACGATTACCAAGTGAGACTAGCAGGGAGTCTTCGTGCTCTTGAATACTCGATTCATTCAACCGCACACACTCTTGGATTTGACATTTTAAACTTTCAAGGGTCTGATAACAGTTAATCCAGCTGATATTTATGGAGCCCCTACTGCTTTTTTCTGAGTTGTCACTGGAGACCTAGACTTGTTTTTTCCTTTTTTTTAAAACCCAAGATCACAAACTTGGCAAAGATGTGGAGATTTGGTTTTATAAACCATTTGGGCATAGAGTCATAGAATAATATTTCTAATGGTTCATATATCTAAAACTGTATATGCTGTTCTTTGAAGATAATGTCAACTTGATCACAGGATCTTAATTTTATACCTTATTTTAATAATAAGAATGAAGGATCCGCTATGTGTACATTTTTCAAAATCCATTTAATACTTACTTTTCTCTGGTGCTTTTTAAGGAACGAAGGAAATTTGGTCCCTTAGGATGGAACATTCCTTATGAATTCAATTCTGCTGACTTCTCGGCCAGTGTTCAGTTTATTCAGAATCACCTTGATGAATGTGATATTAAAAAAGTGAGTGAAACTTTTTTTTTCTATTTTTATTGCAGCCTGTGACATGGAGTGAGCCTGCTGAGGTCTCCCCCATACCCTTTCCAGGGGCCTGGCCCCTCTGATCAGCTGTGGGCTGGTCCTGCTTCTCCCCCTCCTCCCCACCACACACTCACAACCTGAAGCTGCCTACAGCTGCCTCCTGTCACACCCAGGTGCCACGGGGCACAGCTAGAGGAAGCCTGCCTTCAGTCAAACTTGCCTTCTCTGACCTTACTGTGTCTCCTTAAAAGAGATGTTGTCTGGCACTGGGGAGATAGCTCAGTTGGTAGAGTATTTCCCTTGCATGCACAAGGCCCTGGGTTCAATCCTCAGTCACCACATAAACAAAGAGATGTTATCTGCCACCTCAAGTCACTTTTTAACTAATTGTTGGCTCTTACATATAAAGAGCCTTCATTCCTGATGATGGTCACTGGCCTGGGGGTGGTAGGGCCCTTGGTTTCAGCCCCAGCATGAAGAAAAGAAAAATCTAACAATAGTCACTACTAAAAATCTGCTGGGGTCATAGTTCAGCTGGTAGAGCGCTTGCCTCTCACATGCGAGTCACCGGGTTTGATTCGCAGCACCACATAAGAATAAATAAATAAAGGTACTGTGTCCATCTACAAGTAAAAAATATATTTTAATAAATCCTGTAGCACTTTGTAGTTTCCAAAGTGCTCGTGTGCAGAGCCTCACTTTTGTCTTTGCCCTCTGTGAGGTGTGCACGGGAGGCTTTACTGAGATGCCCATTTTACTGATGAGGACCAGACAAGACAGACAGGAGACTTCCTCAAGCTCACAGAGCTGACAATGCAAACCCAGTCATCCCATCACACCTTATAAAGGGTTGGAGGATCTGGTTCTTCCAGATCTTGGGCAAGTGAACAGGGCTCAGAGCCTGTGTGTCCCCATTCATAAAGTGGCTGTGGATTCTGTGAGGAGCAAATGGGTTAGTATTTGTGAATGCTCAGTGTATGGTATAAATGCCACTTTTCCTGTCTGTCCCGCCCTCCTTTCCACAGTAGGTCCTCAAGGTAATTGTAGATGCAGCAGTGACAGGTCGGTGCTAGGGAGCGTGATGAACGTTGACCTGGACAGGAGGGATTGCTAGAACCAAACCATCACTTTTCCTGCAAACACCGAAGGGAGAGTAAATTAAGAATATGACAGTTTGATGAGAGATTGTCCTGCATGGGTTCAGATTCTACGGTTATTTATCATGTTGGTGTAAACAAGTGATAGTTACCTGGAAATGGTTGCTTTGAAAGGCAACTGAAATGGAAAATCAAATTTTAACTGAGAGTAAAAATAAATAAGAATCATGCACCCTCACTTCTCCTACCCCAAATGTATGGTGATTTTTTTTTTTTTTTGCAAAAAATAAAATAATTGTTACTATCCAAAATATATTGCCAGTATGAGATTGCTAAAGAAATTAATGAACACTTAACTGTAGTTTTAGTTCACAGATTGAGATGGCAAAAGATTGCATTGTAGAAAAACTTTGTGAATAAATACTTTTCTAGTTGTTCTCATACTGACTCCAGAAAATATATTGCTAGGAGAGCACATTAAAGAGTTGATTACTTGATTTTCCTCCTTTCTTCACTAAACACCACTTTTTCCCTCTGTAACAGCTTGGCATTACTATAATGAGTGTTATAGGTGATTACATTCACAGAGTGAAAAACAGTCTTTTTTTTCTATTTTAAATAATCCATGGGCAACATAACCAGTAGTGTTTCGTATTACTGATGTCTCTTTGGAGAACGAACAAACCATAGTGGTTTCAGCCATGTGATAGTGACAGTTATTAATGTAAGATAATGAATAATTTTAAAACACGTAATTTTAAATACAATCTAGAGAGCACTCTCTTTCCCAGACCTTTCTTATAGAGAAAGACCTGAATTACTTGTTTGGATTGACAGTGAATAATCTTTTTTTTTTTTTTCCTCCTGATAAAGGGTGTGTCGTGGAGTACAGTTCGGTATATGATTGGAGAAGTACAATATGGAGGCAGAGTGACAGATGACTTTGATAAACGTCTGCTTAATTGCTTTGCTAGAGTAAGTCAATTCATGGGAAGAAAAGCATGGAGACACATTTCATTGTATTTTCCTTTTAAACAAGACTACTTTTTGTTTGTGGTGGGTATGCCAAATTTAAGGGGGGAATAGTATAAAGAGGAGTTGCTAAAACAAATTGGCCAAGAAATGCCCCTCCACAGACATCCCCATCATTACCAACAGGACCTGAGCAGAACAGAGGCCAATTCTCAAGGGTCTCTGAATCCTCTCCTGTACAGTAGGGCTGTCCATGCCCAGGTCTCCTGCTGCCCCTCCTCCGCATTCTCCATTACAAGGTGCCTCACCTGGGGGAAAACACTGGCTATCGTTTCTACACCTCTTCCCCTGAGAGCAAAACTCATGGTGACTTCAAACCAAATAAGGGATGGGGGATTCACCATAATTGAATTTTTTTCATTTCTTCTATTAGATTTTGATGATTGAAAATGGATGAAGTATTCATTTTTTTTCAATTTTTCAATTTTTTTACATTGTGAAATTCACATATAGCATATTGGTAAACACTTTTAGAGAAAGATAGTACCTGGCAATTATAGTTTTTACATCAGGGATAAATACTTGAACTAATATCTACCAACCTCAAACTCTTCTTTGTTTTACATGTTAAAGAAACAATAAACATTAAGTGGAAAAAGTAAAATATAGGGGTATTTATGATCGTTAAGTTCTATTAGGACCTATGTTGTTAATTCTGTTTCTGTACATTTATTTTCTTCCTTTCCTTTTTTTTTTTTTTTTAAACAAAATTAAAACCTAAACAACCAGGTACAAGCTACAAGCTTCTGGGATACTTTGGTAAACTGGGGGTTGACCAGAAATCCAATTTTTCTTTGAACCCTTACATACCTTTCTGTGTTTTTTGGTAAACCATATGCAGAAAAAGGTAGAAAATAACAAGTGTTGGTAAGGACAGGGAAAAATCGATGCCTGTGTGGTTGGAGGTTAAATTGGTATAGACCTCTTGAGATACCTGAGATACCTGCTGAAGTCAAGTACCCCAGGTAGCTACAGCCCAGAACATTTCAAGGAAAAGTCCAAACAGGCATGTACAAAGTGTGTGTTAATGGGAACTGTGCAAGGAGCTGAAGGCAGCTGTCATGGGGTGATTTTCCTGGAAACAGACCCTAACTGGGAGATTTGCATTTGAGTGCCCCCTCCATCCTTCTCCAAGGGGACCCTTCTGCCAGGACAGTTCCTGGGGATGAACAGAGCTGTGAGCTCACAGTAGCTAATACTCTAGACAGTTGGGGGAGTGAGTGCATGCCTGGGTCCTGAAGGAGGATCAGGTGATGCATCACAGCATCCACCTCAGAAGTCCAAGAATCCTGAGAAAAAAAGATGGAAGGTGAGCACAAGAGAAAGCTGTGCTCACCTTCTGGGGTGCTGTCTGGTGCGCTCAATCACATCAACTGTGCGACATGATTGCTTTCTGAACCAGAATCTTACTCCTCAGGATATGGCCCAGAGAAATTCTCACAGTGGACAAAGATATTATTCATAGCATTGTTTGTGGTCGCAGGAAGCTGAAAGAAACACACATCTGTATCTATCACAGGGAAAGAGACAAGTTAAATGTAGGTGCCTACGGTGGTAGCCAATGCAGCACCTGGGAGAGATGATCTATACGACGTCTTGCCTGGATCTTTAAAACAGTGTTGCGTGCACCTGGAAAAAACAAGATGTGATTCAAAAAGCAAACTCAGTTTATTGCACAAAGATAAATACATATTTAAGGACATTTAGCAAGTCCATTTAAAAAGTAGATGCCCTCTGAAGGGAGGAGACTGTATGTGGATATCAGAGCTGAATGGGGGAAACTGAAATAAAAGGAGCATGACATTGTCCCACAGAAATGGAATGTAGAAGTTGACAGTGGGGAAATGTAACAGTGGGCCACTTTGTGCTTTGAATATAGCCCTGCTGCTCTGCCACTGCAGCTGATATTTTTTTAAAAAGGGGAGATCATGAAAATTAAACTAGGGAACATGAGAAATCTGAGGTTCAAAAAACCAGTATGTCTTAGTAGTATACTTGGGTAGAATAGTTATAAGAATTATAAAAGGACTGAAAATCAGGTGTGCTTGTGTGTTTTTTACCACACTTAATGTCTTAATGTATCACATTTTAAAATTTTTATTTTATTTTTTGGTACCTAGGGTTGCTTAGCCACTGACCCACATCTCAACCCCTTTATATAATATATAAATATTACATATATATATATATATATATTTTTTTTTTTTTTTTTTTTAAAGGCAAGATCTTGCTAAGTTGCTTAGGGCCTCACTAAATTGCTGCAGCTGACTTTGACCTTGTGATCCTCCTGCCTCAGCCACTTGAGCTGCTGGGATTACAGGTGTGCACCACCACATCCTGTTCAACATTTTTTTGGATTTTTTTTTTTCCCCCCAGTGCTGGGGATTGAACCCAGGGCCTTGTGCTTGCGAGGCAAGCACTCTACCAACTGAACTACATCCCCAGCCCCTCTGCTCAACTTTTTAAAAAAGCATGTTTGACTCTTTTTCTAAAACCTCATGTTCAAGAAAAGTCCTGATTAGCCAACCACCTCTGTAAGTTTGCTTTATTGAAGCTGTGTTACCCAAAGGTGCGTGGGTCACAGTGGTTGGCTGGCAAGGAGGCAGGATGTGAAAGAGCCCTCTACTCTCCACCTGGCGCTCTGGGGCTCAGTCAAGAGCTGCTGTGTTAATCTGTCCCTTCAAGGTCAATGACCTGGCCAGGAGCACAGAAAGGGAAGCAGTTCTGCTCACTGGCTCACTGGCTCTGGAACCTGCTCCACCTACAGATCTTAAGCTGGCGGTTTCTCTCTCTATCCCTAGTCTCCTGAATTTGCTCTTCTCCTTCTCCATAGCCTGGCATTTGACATTTGGGGCAGTGGAGGACTCATTGAGACCTCATCCCCCTCCCAGAGGCCCAAGATTCTGCATCCTGGGGTCTGGGCAGGCCTGGGGGAAGCACATGCGGGATGTGTCTCGGTCACGGTCACGCAGACTCCGTGGTGTAGAGCTCAGTCTAGTGCTTCTCCAGGCCCTGTGCACTGGCTACTCCTAAGGAACAGCTACTCCCTCCCCACCAGATTAGATCCTCTCTGTACCATCAGATCCTGGCTTTTAGGACCTGTGTCCTCAGCAATTCCTGCCCTAAATGAAAAGTTCCTCTCACTGCCGTTCCCTCCTCTCACTCCTGAGTGGCTTCCCCTGGCTCCTCCCATCCCCTCCCTCAGGCCCTTCAATGGTGGCAGTTCTCTGTCCGTGACTGACCCACTCCCTCATTCCCCCTGAATCTGCTCTTCACCCTCCACCACCAACCTCCTGTCTCACTTGCTCTTCACCTTACCCATTCCTCTGTCTAGATTTGACTTGTTCCAGATGATCCCCCATAAGCAACGACGTGAGTCTGGGTCTCTGGTTCTAAGGGGATGAGGTTCCCACGTGACCTTGGCAGCAGAATCCTCTTGAGCAGGCTGTAGAACAGCACCAGAGAGCCCCTGTCCTGTCGTCCCCTGTCTCAGCCGTCCCCAACCTTGCTCTCACTGTCTATTCCATTGACCAACCCATGGTGCAGCCACTGTCCCCGCTGTGGGATGGTGGGATCCCGAGTTACCATGGGAAGCTGTTCAATTGTAAATCAGTGCTTCCGAGTCAGATCCCCTGTCCCTATGACTTCCAATTTGGGGCTTGTCTTTGGATCTCTGTTTGCTGTGTTTTGGCATCTTACAGAATGTCTCTTCAAAACCTAACAGGGGAAGAAGACTGAGCAAATTATGGTAAGGCATAATGGATCCCACTGTTTTGTATAATTATAATGTGTTAATAAAAATTTTTAAAAATAAAAGCTACAGTTAAAAACAACAACTAACAACTGCAGAACTTTTTTCATGTTCTTATTCAAGGATGTCTGTTGTCATCTTTCCATTCCTGTAACAAACACCTGAGCTAATCCACTTATAAAAGAAAAGGTTTATTTTAGTTCCCAGCTCTGGTGGTGTCGTCCATGGTCACTTGCCCCCATTGCTTTGGGGCCTGTGGCTAGTGGAGCAGCACATCATGGTGGGCAGTGCGTGGTGAGTGAGGGTGCTCACCTCATGGCTTCATGGCCAGGACAGGAGAGAAGGGGAGGAAGGGGCGTGTTCCCCTTCAAGGACATACCCCCAAGTGACCAGAGGCTCCACCTCTTAAAGATCCCGTCACAGCCTAGGTCGGCCATAGATTACGGTCATTCCAGGTCCAAACCATAGTATCCACTTTTTGTAGGTACCCCTTAGAGTCTCCCACAGTAATTCCATGTAGATTTCATATTCTGTATTTTGTCCATATCCCAAAAGAGCCTCCTCATTTGGGGAAACCCAGCTCCGTGTGGGTTCGATTCAGCCATTTGTGTGGGTGTTAATAAAGTAACGATAAACCAGGGAGAAGCTTCATTTTGCTTCTTTAGGTACTTGCCATCCGACAACACTGAATCCACGGTGGTCATTTGTTATCTGTGTGCTGAGGCCTTTGCCTCCCTGGGGTGTCTTCCTGCAATTGAAGCCTTCCACATCACAAAAAATCTAATCTTTCTCAATAATGACTATGCTCAGCTCTGTGCCCTTTAATGACTTTCAATTGCTCCCTGGTTCTTAAATAAGCACTAGTCATCGCCCTGGCATCCACAGTCATCCATAAAATGACCTCACCGCCTCATCTTTCCTGTCCTGCCTCTTGGAACTGCATTATGTTTACCCCTGACTTCGTTTCATTCACCAACCTGCCTCACCTTTTTGACATCAGTTATTTTGGGCCTTTGCTTGTATGGCCTCCCCAGCTACAAGTCCTCCTATCAGAATTCTCTCCTTCCAGGCTGTTCTCCGAAATCACTGCCTTACCTGACATCCACCTGGCCATTCTTGCTTCCTGCTCAAAGCCTCCCTGGTACTTTGCTTATTTATATTTCCTTCAGGCTCTTACTTTAGTACACTCTGTATTGTGGTTCTTCCATAATTGGCTTATCCCTCTACTAGGTCACCAGTTCCTTGAATGAAAGAACTGTGTGTTTTTCATCTCTGCATTCTGTTCTGGTTCTAAGCTCGGGACCTTGTGCCCAGGAGTTGAATAGAATAGAATGGAACCAAATAAAGCCAGAGAGAAGCAGTACACGGGGTATTTCAGAGCAACGTCTGGACCTAAAAAGAACTGAAAGGAGCTGGTGGAGGGAAGGTACTAGAGATAGTGTCCCTGACAGGAGCAAGGTACAGTCCCCATCTCCTTCATATCAGTCCTTGGAGTGATCAGACACTGTGCCTACATTTCCACGCCCGTCTTTCCCTTCTTTCTCGCCCTGCTGAGGAAACACTTTGCCTGATGCTGAAGTTATTGCCTCAACACCGGCTCATAGGCGTTCAGCGTCACCCCTCCTCCTTCAAAATAAGTCTGTTCACACCAAGCGTGTATTTGTTCTCTCACTGTTTTGTTACAGATAATCCATCAGTTCACATGGAATGAGAAAAGGATGTGATAAGGCATTTGCTTCCTGTGGACAGGGACCTAACTTAATTAACAAAGGAAGCTGCCGGACTCAGTTTGGGGGTAGATGCTTATAAGGCTGTCTGGCTGTGCTGGCGCTTGAGTCAGTGTAAGTGACACTGTGCACATGCACCGCCCAGGCACAAGACAATGAAAACGCCCACGCATCTTCTCCTGTGTGGATATTGCTTCATGGGGCCCTGCATTGTGTTCCCCTTCTCTGCCAGAGTGGAGCTGAGGGTCGTCCGATTGCTCCAGTGGAGGCCTGCGGGCTTGGCTTGGTTCTCTTTGCTCTGCACCTTTCTTCTTTGGTGCTGAACAGAGGCCTCCCGAGTTGTTTTTGTGTTCTGGCCTCTCTTTTTTCTTCATAGATGTGCTAATTATTCTATCAGTAGTTTTGTGAAGATGCTTTCAAAACCAATATAAAAAAAAAACCCTATTAAAATGGAAATAAGGTGACCCTTCCTCCTTGATAGGGGCAGTTTTCATTGAGATTCTCATCAATTTTCTTTCCTTTATTTTCTCTCCCTCCTCCAGGTCTGGTTCAGTGAGAAGATGTTTGAACCATCATTCTGTTTTTATACTGGGTATAAAATCCCTGTGTGCAAAACCTTGGACCAGTATTTTGAGTACATCCAGTCGCTGCCATCCCTAGATAACCCTGAAGTTTTTGGGCTTCACCCTAATGCTGATATCACGTAAGTTCTCAGCGTTTTTTTAATTTGAAGGGGTCATTTGTAACTCAGCCTGGCAAAGGCTGTGCATTTCATTTTCTCTCTTAATCTCTCTCCTTTCCCCTCTTTTTATTTTACTGTGAAAAATATTGTCGCTTCCTGTCTCCCAATTACAACTTTGTCACATCTTGGCCTGCCTTCCTCTCACTAAATCGTAGTGCCCCAGTGTTTGTGACAACCTTAAAGCTCTAATTTATGCATTGATTATTTCTCCTCTGTCATGTCATAAAACCAGTTGGTGTTATGGGTATTGATGCTCTCCATTGATAGGACGGCAGTCTCCCACCTCCTTATCTCTTTCTCCGAAAATCCATTAAAATATGATGCTCATGAACAGAGTCTAAAAGGGCCAGAAGCATAGATGAAGAATGAAGACCTGTATTCCTGCCTGACCTTCTCTTTGTTGGTCCCTCTCCTCTTACTTGCTCACCTGCATCCTTCCATCATGAACTGCCCAGGGTGGCATGTGACAGTAAGCACAGGAGCAAGGCCACATAGACAGAGCCCAGGGTCTCAGTTCAGCATGGGATCCCTGCTCCCATGGAGAGAGAAGAAATGCCTCCCAGTCCCAAGTCCCTTCTCCGGCCCACCCTTCAGATGAGGCCTTGCCTCTCTTGAGAGATCCCTACCCCAGACTAGACCACCTGGCTCCATGGGTGGGTGCAGGGAGCCCCAGCTGAGCTGCTCCTTTGCACAGGGATTGCCTCTGTGGCCCACCTGTGAAAGGTTCAAGTCCAGTGTCAGCATGTGCCGCTCTCCCAGTCTCTTGCCGACTGTCATAATTTTCATACTCTCCAGTCGGGCATGGCTATGCTCCATCTTCTGGTTCTCTACACTTGATGAGTGTCTCAAGAGTCTCGTTTTGCTGTCAATTGATCGTCTTTTCACCCCCAGACACCTAGCTCACCCCTTGCACAATGCATACCCTGTTGGCCTCTTTATGCCCATATTGATTCCACCTTCTTCATATCCTTTAATCTCACCCACGGTGCTTTTCATCTTCAAAGATGCAGAAGTGACCAGAGACCCACGAATGGCTAATGACACTTTTTTCAGATGCTAAGACAGAACCTGACAGTTCTTTGATGGCAGCTCTAGTTGTTATTTGAAGGGGCTGTATTAGGTTACCTTGGAATGGAAACAAAGTTAAGAGATAAAAGAATTCTTCAGGGATTGGTTTGATCATCAACTTATACATGAAAGAGGGAGCACAATTTTTGCTTTAGCTGAGAATTTAAAAATGTGAGTCAGGTCACATGGCTGTTCTTCTCAGAGCCTTCTGAGATCCTATGTCACTGTGGGTCAAGGTCAAGGGTTACTTACATATAGACACCCACAAGCGTGTCCCCCACCTCCAGATCTGGGCTCCCCTGACTTTCTCCCTTCCTCCTACCAGCTCAGCTCCTGCTCCCCAGCCTCCTGTTATACCACACTGGCTTCCACCACAGATGCTTGCACTTCCTGGAACATCTTACCTTACCCCCCATACCCTTTGTGGCTGACCTTCCAGCCCTTCTAGTCTTTACTTAAATGTCACCTTTTCAAGGATGTCTTCCCTTACTACCCATTCCCCAACCTCCACCCCCATCCTACCCTCTTACCCTGCTTTTTTCTACAGTTTGCATCACCAACTGACATACTCTGTATTTTAATGATTTATTTGCTATCTATCAGTGACCACTGGAACTGTTGTCCATTTTCACTGTTGTATCTCCACTGCTACAACAGTATCTTATGCTCAGGACACATCTGTGAACTGAATCAATGATATTAAATTCTTCTAGGCTGTGATCTGATCCATGGGGGTCATCTACAGAATGTCTCATGATTTCATACAAGTGGGCAGAAAAAAAGCTGACCGATCTCCAAACACTTACAAATTTGTAGTTGAAGATGTTCACATATGAGGGCTCTGGACTCTGATTCCCTTGGCAAGAGCCTGAGGAGTCTTAGAAGCTGGTTCCTGGAGAATCTGACCCTGCAGGGTCCTGCAGGTCCTCCCAAAGGGCAGGCGAGACCAAGTGGAAGTCATCTCACCCTGTCTTAGAGGTAGGGTGTTCCTGTGCCGTGAACACCTAGGGAAGCTTTGATCACCAGCTCTCAATGCAGATGAACCAGAGCTGGAAAAAGTCCAGAGAAACACAAGTACAGTGTAAATGGAACTGGAGGTAATGGCAGAGTCGGCCCTGGGCTTTTTATTGTGAACTATTGCAGCCCTCAGAAAAGTAACCAGTGTGGTCAGCATCCATATACCACGTCCCAGGCTCACCAACTGTTAGCATTCCATTCTCTTTCTATATTTGTATCTCTGTATTTTGCATTTCTAAAGCTAGATGCTTGAATAACCATATCTATTTCTGTGTGTGTGTGTGTGTGTGTGTGCGCGCGCACACACACATGCATATGTGCTCATAGGCTCTCTTAGTGGACAAACCTAGGAAGTAATCACATGTTTTGTAAGATGTCGTGAGCTAATCCTAATAATCGCACTTTCAGTCACATGCCGCAGGATTCTAGGCTTCTCCCTGCCATGTTGCCGTCTCCTTTCTCCCACAGCGAGAGCTCTGCTTCCAGCAACCTCAATATCTTTTCTCCTTTGCTTGGAATCAATCCGCTGATAGCAAGCCCAGGAAGACACCAGATTGAAATTCAGATTTCTTTACTATTATTCTTGTCCTCAGAATATGTCCTACTGAGGGTATGCAGAATACTATGCTCCAAAGTCATATTTTTTATCTGAAGGGTTATGTTATCAATTGATATATAGTCACGCACTTTTTTTCTGTTTGTGTTACATTTTAGTTTTCCCCATTTGTTATTATTTTTAAGTATGTAAAACATGAACATAGTTCAGATGTCACAATAGATAATAAGGTGTTCTTCCAAAAGTCTTAGCCCTTCCAGTCCATTTCCCTCTTCCTTTATGGGTAAGCAAACCTGTGTGTTTTCTGGTTTATCTTTTCTGTGTTTCTCTTTGCATGTACGTCACATTTATACACCTTCTTGTTATACTTCCCTTTTTAAATGAAGTTGCTAAAGTTTGTGTCTTGCTTTTTTCACTGAACAATGTGTCCTATAAAGCACACCACATCGGGTCATAGATGTCTTCCTCATTATTTTTACAGCTGCATGCTACTCAACCATTCTCAACCATTTATTCAACCATTCTCCTATAGTTTGCTATCTCGAATAGTGCCTTGGTTAACTGCCTCTGCTTGAGGTTTCTCATATTGTTGGAGATGTAAGTTCAAGGTGAATTGCCTTGGGGATTATTGTCAGGGTCTCTCACCTGTTCTGCACTCTCATAGGTATGTGAATCTCATCAACAAAGTGTTCTTCAAGCATTTGAATTTTCATCAATGACAGTGAGAAATGGTATCTTAGCATAGTTTTAATCTACTTTTTCTTATTTTGAATTGAATGGAGCAAATTTTCATATGCTTCAAGGTTATTTTATATAGTTTGCCCATTTTTCTCAAATAGATATTTTTCTTTTCGATTTTTTTTTTTTTGGTACCAGGGATTGAACCTAAGGGTGTTCAACCCCTGAGCCACATCCTCAGCCTTTTTTTTTTTTTTGGTTTGTTTTTTGAGACAGGGTCTCACTAAGTTGCTTAGGGCCTTGCTAAGTTGCTGAGGCTGGCTTTGAATTTGCAATCCTCCTGCCTCAGCCTCCTGAGCAGCTGGGATTACAGGTGTGTGCCACTGTGCCTGGCTTTCCTTTTAATTTTTAAGACTGGATTGTATATTAGGGACACTAGCCCTTTATTCGTGATGGGCACTGTAAATATTTTTTCTCATGCTGTTATTAGATTTTGACTTTATGACGTGTTTCCATTGACCAGACAGAGCGGTTCCTGTTATGGTTTGGTTGCACTTCTATTTTTATATAGTCACATTTATGAATTTCTGTTGTTGTTGTCGTTGTTGATATATCTTGACTGTTAGCAAGAAGGCCTTTCCCACTTTAGCTTATAAAGGAATAATCTGTATTTTTTTTTCAGTATGGTTTCATTTTTTACATTTAGTTCTTTTAACCATTTGGAAGTGGCATAAATAAGGATGAAATTTCATGTTTTTCTGAGTAGCAGTCTGTCATCCTTCATCAGTGATTTGAGAAGCTTCCTTTAATGAAGACAGAATTCCCATAGGTCCGTAGGTCCGTTTTTGCTACATAGCATTCTGTTTAAAATTTAAACTCTACATTTTACTTTGCTCTCTGGTAGGACTAAGCTTCTCTTGTTGCTCTCTCTTTTCCCCTGGGCTTTTCCTAACTATTATTCCATTTATATTTTTTTATTTTTATCACAAATGAATGTTGAATTTTGTTGAATGCCTTTCAGCGTCTCTGGAGATAATTACATGATCATTCCCAAATATCTAAAACTTTGGTGAAAATATGAATGGATTCCCTAAGTTAAATTATCCATGCATTCCTGAAATTAATGCTCCTTGGTCATGATGTTTTATTCCTTTGGTGTGGTGATAGATTTAATAAAGTTCACTGAGAGCTTTTACATTGATATTCATAAATAAGATTTTTCTAGAGTCTTTGTGCTAACTTTATCAGAATTCATTGTCAATTGAGATTAGATTTGCTTTATAAAACTGTGGGAGTTTCCTGAGCTCTGAAACAATGTATGTAGCATTAGAATCTTGAACTTTGCATAGAATTCTACAAAATCATCTGGGTCCGGTGCTTTTTGGTGGTACAGGTTCTTTGATAGCTTTCTTATTCTTCTGTTGCCACAGCAGTCAAATTTATAAATTGTATTCTGTTTTTTAAAAAAGTAAAATTATCTGGTCCATCTATTTTTTTGGTTGTTGTTTCATTTTATTTTTTGTTTTGGTACTGGGGATTGAATCCATGGGTGCTTAACCACTGAACCACATCCCCAGCCCTTTTTATTTTTCATTTTGAGACAGAGTCTCATTCATTGCTTAGGGCCTTGTTAAATTGCTGAGACTGACTTTGAACTTGTAATCCTCCTGCCTCAGCCTCCTGGGTCGCTGGGATTACAGGTGTGTGCCACACTCCCCGGCTCATCTATGTTTACATATTTATTTGCTTAGAATTATGCAAAGCAGTCTTTAATCTGCTTGAAAGAGCTTGGACTCAGTACAGAGTCAGAAACAATGAAGTTGCTTTTTCCTTACACGATACTGAGCCCAACTTATTCAGTCAACTTGTTACAGAATTGAGTAGTTATCCAGCTCTGTACACATAGGTCTGATGACAGATAGAAGCCACTCTTCATAAAGAATGTGCTGGCTCCCTCTTTGTTTCTTTCTCCACCTTAGTAGTTTCCACAGCACTTAGAATAAAACACAAGCTCTCCGCCATCACTGACAAGGCCCATATCTGCAACCTCATTTAGAGCACGCTGTTGACTCCTAGACCATCTTAGAGACCCCCTGGGTAGCTCCATGTGGGTGAGGATGCAGGCCTAGTTCAGGGATGATGACAGAGTGGAGCAACATTCTAGGACCTATCTTACAAGGGAACTGACAGGATTCAGTGAATACAGAGCAGTGGCCGTGAACCTGTCCTGCTGACAGGTGGGTTGAGAGGGCCTGGCAAGCCTTCTGTCTTTTGGCAAGTCCTCTGTCCAGCTCTGTCCAAAGGCCCACACCCCATCACTGGCCCACAGCTGTCACTAAGCTAACTTCTCCCAGTGTAGAGTGTCAGAATCTTACAACCTTTCTTTACATGAGTGAGGTCAAGGAGAAAGCCTTGGATTGCCTCAGATGGAGGGGTATTGCCACCAGATTCTGGCCTGTGAGACCTGTGGTCCTCCTCCTGTGACCTGTCTTTGATTTTTTTTTAATAAAATTTTTTAAATTAGTTGTACGTGACAGTGAATGCATTTATGCACTTTGATATATCATTCATAAATGGGGTGTAATTTCTCATTTTTCTTATTGTACATGTTGTAGAATCACATCAGTCATGCAGTCATATATGTACATATATGTACTTCTGTTTCACTCTGCTATCCTTCTTACCCTCATGACCCCTCCCCTCCTTTCACTCCCCTCTATCTAATATTAAGTAACTCTATCCTTCTCTAGTGCCCCCCTCTTATTGTGAATTAGCATCTGAATGTCAGAGAAAACATTTGGGCTTTGGTTTTTTGGGTTTGGCTTATCTCACTTAGCATGATATTCTCCAACTCCATCCATTTACTGGCAAATGCCATAATTTCATTCTTCTTTAAAGCTGAGTGTTATATATATACATTTTCCTTATCCTTTCACCTGTTGAAGGGCACCTAGGTTGGTCCCATTGTTTATCTATTGTGCATTGAGCTGCTATAAACATTGACATAGCCGTGTCATTGTAGTATGTCAGTTTTAAGTCCTTTGGGTATAAGCTGAGGAGTGGGATAGCTGGGTTAAATGGTGGTTCCATTCCAAGTTTTCTGAGGAATCTCCATACTGCTTTCCATAGTGGTTGTACTAATTTGCAGTTCCACCATCAATGTATGAGTTACTCAACTCAAAATGGATCAAAGGCTTAAGCACTAGAACAAAGATGTTGCACCTAATAGAAGAAAACATAGGCCCAAATCTTTACCATGTTGGCTTAGGATCTGACTTCCTTAACAAGACCCCTAAAGTGTAAGAAGTAAAATTAAGAATCAATAAATGGAATGGACTCAAACTAAAAAATTTCTTTTCAGCAAAAGAAACAATCAATAATGTGAAGAGAGAGCCTACAGAATGGGAGAAAATCCTTACCACATGCACCTCAGATAAAGCAGTAATATCTAGGATATATAAAGAACTCAAAATGCTTAATCCTTAAAAAACAAATAACCAAATCAATAAATGGACGAAGGAACTGAACAGATGCTTAAAAAGAAATACAGTCAATTAATAAATATATGAAAAATGTTCAGCATCTCTAGCAATTAGAGAAATGTAAATCAAAACCACTCTAAGATTTCATCTCACTCTAGTCAGAATGGCAATTATGTAGAATACAGGCAACAATAAATGTTGGTGGGAATGTGGGGGAAATGTACACTCTTACATTGCTGGTGGGACTGCAATTTGGTGCAACCACTATGGAAAGCAGTATGGAGATTCCTATCTTCATTCTTAACTTCACATTGGCTGTGTCTCTGGAGGGTCTCCCTCTCACCTACCCATGCCCATCCTCTCTCCCCAGCACATCTGGAAGCGTTTCTGGTGCCTGCTCAGGTAGTAACTGTCTGCAGCTCCGTGTTTGGTAACTCTTGGTCTCAGAGTGAGCTTTGTCCTAGGCGTAATTCTTCTTTCCTCTTGGCTCCGAAATATCTGGAATTCTACCTGCACTTGATATCCTAGTGATTGAACCACCTTTTTCAAAGGTTCCTTTGTTCTGCCCCTTAATTGTTCCCCGGACAGCCACCAGGAGGCAGTAAGCAGTAACAGACGCAGCTCCCAGCCCAACCTCTCCCCCTCAGACTCCAGCAAGGTCCTGCTTTCCAGGTTCTCTGTGAAATGCAAGAAGGAATCAAAGGTGGTCTGGACAAATCTGGCCTGGGAGCTCGGCTAAAGGTGGAGTCGGAAATGGGAATGCATGTATGAACATGACGATAAGCTACAGAGTTTTGTTTGGGGTATGTTGAGTTGGACAAGAGTGGGCTTTCTGAGTGGGATGAGAAATGTGGATGGCAGCCCAAGTGAGAAATTTGAGCACACTTTTGTGGAAAGAAGCCAGCAGACAGGGAGGACTCTACTATATGCTGACTGTGTTGAATGTCCCCAACCAGAGGGATCATTAATTGATATGACTATATCCATGCTGTGTAATAGCATACTGGCTTCTAATAAGTTCACAGGCTATCACTGGGCCAGGGTGGAGAACTCTGTGCCCCTGTTTGTCAGAATCTTTCCTCTGAAGTTCACATCCATAAATCTGAGAGGAGAAAATTTGGGGAAAGGTACCACAAGTCTCTTTCCTCTCTGCTTCAAAACAAAGAATCTCTGAAGAAGGGGGTGGAGGAATCAAGCTAAATAAATCCTTTAAAATAAGTAAGAACTCTCCCAAGAGGTTAGATTTCTTGATGACGGGAACCATAAAAATGCATACTTTGTTCATATTTTATTATCTAGATTTATAAGGTACCAAAGACTCTGCAAATTCAACCATCTCAATGTGGAAAGCAGTTATTTATTTTGACTCTTTTTCTCATTAGTGGTTATGCATATTTTTCTCCCTTCTGAAATTTATCAAATGCCTTATTACAAATTTTCTATTCATTTCTATGCAGGACAAATTCTAATGCATTTGATATAAAATGTAATATAAAAATAATGCTCATTGATATTTCATGTGCAAAGGAGTATATAAATCTATGCTGATTTGGATGTGGTCATGCACTAATATCTCATTAGATAGTTAATTGTTTATTTTATAGACAGTTCTGACTTTTCAGTTGTTTTGCATTTTTATTACCCACAAACCAACTCCCCAGAACCACCAAGTTACAAATAGGCAATAGGAGCAGCTTCTTGTATTTACTCCAAAGAGAAGTTTTTGTCAAGAAGTAACTCAGGACCAAAGCTCACAGAGCAAGTCTTGTTCTTCATCCCAGAGCAGTGATGGGGCTGTTTTCCCGAAAGCCCTTGGGCTTTGAAGGCATAAAGAGATATTTGCAGTTCTCCATTACAGCCAGCTGTCTTGGCTTCTGCCTTTCATTTCTTTGCAAACATAAAATCACATTGTGGAAAAGGAAATTCAAGTTGTACAGTCCTGGAATACCAGGGAATGACATCCTGTGCCTAATAGAATGTGTAGTGGGAAGGTGACCTGGGGAGCTCGTCCAGCTCTTACTCGACGTGGAGTGACTCTGGCAGGTCCTTCC